>NC_080417.1:126395871-126653371 GCF_029873635.1 Malania oleifera
GACGAAATTCAAGGCCTCGTTGATGAATTTTGTGGTGGATTCATCAACGAAAACGCCACCTCATCGACGAATTGGACCGAGTCAAAGGCCCTATAAATATCCTATTTGGTTGCTTAAAGGCTAAGTTTCATTCAAAAAGCTCTCTCTCTCTCTTTCTCTAACCAGCAAATCCCTCTCTCTCTCTCTCTAGGATTCTTCGTCGTTCGTCGTCCGTTTCCAAAAACGGAGGGTACTACATAGATCAGAAGAGAAAACTCTACAAGTTTAGCAGATTGGATCGTCGTTTTAGAGATTTTTGGGTTTTTCCCAAAAATCAAGGTAGGGATTTGATCTTAGTTTTGATTGGGTATTTGGATAGTAGTAGTAAATATAGTAAGATTATGTTCTGTGGTTTTAGGTTTTCGGGATCTCGGGATTGTCGATTTGGACCGTGTTTGTACGAACTTTCATTTCGAGTCTAAGGTAAGGGGAATTTGATTACAATAGTTATTTTGGAAAACTAAACCAAGCTAGTTTACGTTATTATGTATGATTTAACTGCTTATTTGTGAAATTCTACTGAGTAGAAATGTCGGTTTGACGATTTTACGATTTTTGGTAAAAACGAAGACTTCAACATGTAATCTCCAAATTTTACAAACATCGTTTATTTGTGTTTATACTATAGTAGGGGAGGCTCGAATCCTTTATTTATTTAGTTAAACTATGTATATTGAACTTCTATCATTTAGGGGGTGTTTGTATCAAACTTGTGTAATATGTTGATATGGGAATGAATGGATTTTCTATATTATTGATATAAAATATGGGAATAAAGTTCCAAATTTGTTATACTGAGAATGTGATAAACAGAGGCTGGTAATACACCGAACCGCATCAGTAAACAAAGAGGGGTAAACTGAGTGGGAAGACGCCGGTTTGAACCCAATGCTATTATGTGAATTTGTGAAAAATACTGGAATTGCGCAGGTTATCATATTTGTATAAATTGAATTTATAATACATGGAACCACGGCTTGAGAGGTCCAGGAGGGTTGAAAAATACCTTCTTTGCAGGGTTGAAATAAACTACTGCCATATAATACGGCGCGATATCATAGTTAGATGTACATGTGCAACCACACGTATTAAACGATGTAGGTACCAAGATGGTCGGCTAGCAGGGTGAAACCATTGGCTGATATGGGGACAATGGAGGCAGTCGAATCGTAAGTAGGTACTCGACAGTGTCTACATGAACAGGGCATTGGACGAGTACCAACGCACAACCCATGCCACGGGGTAAAACTGGTTATAAGGATATTTTGCTGTTGGTCATCTGATAAATCATTAAATGGCCGAAAGACAGATGTGGAAATTTTGTAATACGAATAATGATATACCTGATGCATTACTGTATCGAAAATATTTGATTTATATTCTAGATGTTGAATGAAAATATGCATGTATGCAGTCACACACTGTTGTAACTCCTTCCTTGCTAAGAGGTGTCTCACCCTATCATACAACCTTTGTTTTCAAGTCTATCAGTGCTTTGGGCTTAGTAGCTAAAGAGACTGGGGAGGTTATTTTGGTTAGCTTACGTAAGCATCTACATCTTGTAATAAACTTGATGAAGAATCCTTTTTGGAGGGTTGTAATAATGAGAATTGTTCTAAGTCCGAACTATGTAAATTATGGGTGTATTAGTGAACTCTGGTATAAGACTAGTAGAAATCTCAATGGATGTTTATGTTTTTTTGCGACATTTACATCATGATTATGTATGATTTACACCTGTATGTCCCTGTTAAGAGCTGGTTGTTTCCATATCTTGAACAGGTCTAGGTATTTGATATATGTGAGTGACACCGGGGTCCATATAAAGGGTTGGGTCGTTACAGTTGGTATCAGAGCCCGTAGCCAATCGAAACTATGATTTGATTCATGCTTCCTAGTTAGGGATATGTGCTAAGTTAAGAAGTTGCTAGTTGTGATAGTCTAGAATATACCAGAGTATAGGACAAGGATAAGACCTTGGATTTTCGCTTTGTATATATGGTGATGAAAATTCATTGATAGACTTCTGTGTTTTTCTGGGTCAGTCGTAAGATTTAGAAAATCACGACAATCCATTGATAATTTTGTTTCCTAGTAGAAGGGTGAAATTCGAGTTAGAATGAGGATGTCAAATTTATGGAGTATGTCAATGTTAAGAATGTGAATTTGAAGAATTGACCTTATATTGTGATAGTAGTAGCTGATGGGTAGGTTATTACCTGTCTAATGGGTTTTTGTAAATTTTTTCAGGATGGAATCCAAGGATATCACTGCCAATGTGGGAGGCAGTAGTAGTGAGGGTGCCGGCCTTGAGCCTAGTGACGACTTCACTAGTGTGCTACAAGACTTCGCATAGTAGCTTATGGCTGAGGTAGTGCGTTCGAACAAAGGACAGGATCATCCTATGACTGAGTTGGGTTGCTCCATTGAGCAATTCACTAGACTGAAGCCCTCTACTTTTGTGGGTGGTATAGATCCAGTTCGTGCTGAGAATTGGATCTAGGAGATCGAGAAGATCTTAGGTGTGTTAAATTGCACTGAAAAGCAGAAAGTCACCTTTGCCACGTTCAAGTTGGCAGGGGAGGCTGAGAAATGGTGGGGGTCTATTAAGCAGACAGAAGAGCACCGATCGATACCGATAGTGTTGACGTGGGCCCGATTCAAAGAGCTCTTCTTTGAATGTTATTTTTCGGCCACAATTAGAAATGCAAAAATGGAGGAATTTATGAATCTGATGCAGGGATCGCTGACAGTACAGCAGTACGCTGCCAAATTCCAGGAGCTATCTCGATTTGCTCCATTCATGATTCCTGATGAAGCGAAGAAAGCTTGGAAGTTTCAGAGAGGTCTGAGGAGCGAGATCCATAAGCAGACGATGATCTTGCAGTTGCAGAACTTTGCTATGTTAGTTGATAAAGTCATGGTAGCAGAGGAGTGTTTACTAGAGGATGTAGAGGTTCAAGTTACGAAGAAGAGGCCAGGACCTCCTAATTATTCGTCTGGGGCAGGATAGGGTAAGTGGAAGAAGAACAGTAGTGGTACATCTCAAAATGCCGCACAAGTCCCATGTTGTTCTTTATGTGGTAAGAAACACTAGGGGCAGTGTTGGTTGTCTACGGGAGCCTGTATGTGGTGTGGTAGACAAGGACATCGAATGAGAGATTGTCCGATGTAGAGGAATGATGGAGTCTAACAGTAGCAATACATAGGGAATGCTCCGACACAGCGTGGCGGTCAGCAGGGGGGTACTTCCCAGGCTAGGGTATATTCTCTAAGTTCTGGTGACGCTAAGAACGCTGGTGACGTAGTCATAGGTATCATTTACATGCTTCCTCATAAAGCTGTTGTATTATTTGATTCCGAGGTAACACACTCTTTTATTTCCAGAGATTTTGTTGAATTGTGTGGATTAGTAGTTCAATTGTTAGATGATGAACTAGTGGTGGCTTCACCGTCTGGATCTATGGTCAGGTGTAGCAAGGTAGTTCGGGACTTTTCGATTGAAATAAAGGGGAGGATACTAGTAGTTAATTTTGTGGTGTATGACATGTATGGCTTTGATATCATCTTAGGGATGGACTGGTTGTTTTCCAGTTATGCTAGTATTGATTGCCGCAAAGGAGAGGTTTTGTTTAGACCACCAGCAAAGCAGGAATTTCAGTTCCTTGGATCGTGTGTGCATTTTACACCATGTATCCTTTCTTCTATACAAGCTGGGAGGCTACTTCATGGGGGGTGCCAAGGACATCTAGAATTTGTGAAAGACACACCAGTAGGAGAACGGGAATTGGAAATGATTTCTGTGGTACTCGAATTCCCTGACGTGTTTCGAAATAATTTCGGACCATGAGTTGGAATTTTCCATAGAATTAGCTCCAGATACGGCGCCAATATCAAAAGCTCTGTATCGTATGGCTCCAGTTGAGCTAAGAGAGTTAAAGGAACAGCTTCAAGAGTTGCTTGACAAGGGGTACATTCGACCTAGTGTTTCTCCTTGGGGAGCACCGGTGTTATTTGTGAAAAAGAAGGATGGGTCGATGAGGATATGCATCAACTATCGAGAACTGAATAAGGTAACAATAAAGAATAGGTATCCGCTACTCAGGATCGATGATTTGTTTGATCAACTTCAGGGCACGCAGGTCTTCTCTAAAATTGACCTACGGTTTGAGTATCACCAACTGAAGGTGAAAGCGGAGGACATCTCAAAAACTGCATTTTGAACCCAGTATAACCATTTTGAATTTATGGTTATGCCTTTTCATTTGACAAATGCGCCTGCAGCATTTATGGATTTGATGAACAGGGTCTTCCACGAATATCTAGACCGGTTCATTGTGGTATTTATTGATGATATCCTAGTGTATTCTAGGAGTGCTACAGAACATGAAATTATTTCAGGCTAGTATTTCAAATGCTTAGAGATAAGAGGTTATATGCTAAACTGAAGAAGTACGAGTTCTGGCTGGAACAAATTGCATTTCTGGAGCATGTAGTGTCTAAAGAAGGTGTATTAGTAGACTAGAGTAAGATAGAAGCAATAGTGGACTGGGCAAGACTGAAGAATGTGCAGGAGGTCAGAAGTTTTCTAGGTCTTGCAGGTTAGTACCGATGGTTTGTTGAAGGGTTCTCCAGTTTGGTAGGTCCTTTGACGAAACTCATGTGGAAGAGCAAGAGATATGATTGGAAGGATGAGTGCGAGCTAAGTTTCCAGGAGCTGAAACGGTGGCTGGTCACTGCTCCAGTTCTGACTTTTCCATCTAGTGATGGTGGTTTTGTTATATAGAATGATGCTTCAAAAAAGGGTCTTGGCTGTGTTTTAATGCAGCAGGGCAAAGTAGTGGCTTACGCTTCTCGTCAACTCAAAGAATATGAGAAGAACTACCTGACGCATGATTTAGAATTAGCAGTGGTAGTTTTTGCACTAAAAATTTGGAGGCACTACTTATACGGTGAAAGGTGTGAGATTTTTACCGACCATAAAAGTCTTAAATACTTTTTCACCCAGAAGGAGCTCAATATGAGACAACGTAGATGGCTTGAATTGATTAAAGACTACAATTGTGTTATTAGCTATCACCCAGAAAAAGCTAATGTGGTAGCTGATGCTTTGAGTCGGAAGTCAGTTGATGTGACAATCTCAGAAGTGCAGGTTCAGCATCAGATTTGCATAGACTTGGAGAGATTGAATTTGGAGGTAGTGGAAGGAAACCATCAGGTTGTCCTTGCTAACTTGGTGGTACAACCAAATTTGCAGGAAAGGATCTGTGTGGCGCAAAAGGAGGATCTCGAGTTGGTTGATATTATGGAAGGAATCCGGAAGGGGCTAAAGCCAGATTTTGGTATCTCTGGCGATAGGATATTGAGATTTCGCGGTAGGGTTTGTGTACTGAATGATGTCATGGTAAAACGACGCATTCTAGATGAGACACATCGTTCACTTTATATGGTACATCCTAGTAGTACGAAAATGTGCCGGGATTTGAGGGAATCTTTTTGGTGGTCTAATATAAAAAGAGAGATCGTCCGATTTGTAGAACAGTGCCTGACATGTCAGCAGATCAACGCAGAACACCAGAAGTCGGCAAAAGCACTTCAGCCACTCGACGTCCCTGAGTGGAAGTGGGAACATGTCTCGATGGATTTTGTAAAGTGTTTACCTGCGGTGATGCATGGGCAAAATGCCATATGGGTTATAGTAGATCGATTGACAAAGACTGCACACTTCATTCCAATCAAAGTCAACTACTCTCTGAATAGGTTGGCAGAAATTTATGTACAGGAGGTGGTACAACTCCATGGTGTTCCTATATCTATTGTTTCATATCAGGATCCGTGTTTTACATCTCATTTTTGGAAATGTTTACAGGATGCCTTGGGATCGCGATTGACGTTTAGTACATCTTTTCACCCATAGACAGATGGCCAATCGGAAAGGACTATTCAAACATTAGAGGATATGTTGCTTGCTTGTATACTAGATTTTGGTAATAGTTGGATACGATATCTACCACTTGTTGAATTTGCATATAACAACAGTTACCAGGCGAGCATAGAGATGGCACCTTATGAGGCTTTATACGGTCGTCGGTGTTGATCTCTATTATCAGGTAGGTGAGCAGCAGATACAGGGTCCAAAAATGATTTTGCAGACCTCTACAAAGGTCGCATTGATCAGGGAAAGAATTAAAGCAGCTCAGAGTCAACAGAAAAGTTATGCTGATACTCGTCAGCGAGATTTGGAATTTGAAGTAGGAGATATCGTATTCTTGAGAATCGCTCCGATGAAAGGGGTGATGAGATTTGGGAAGAAGGGGAATCTAAGTCCTCGGTATGTTGGGTCTTTTGAAATCCTTGAAAGGGTAGGTTCATTTGCTTATCAAGTGGGTTTACCTCCATCATTATCTAGAGTTCATGATGTATTCCACATGTCTGTACTGAGGAGGTACCAGATCCATCGCACATACTGAGTTACGAACCTCTAGAGATCAGTGATACCTTATCGTATGAGGAAGTACCAGTGTCGATATTAGATCGGAAAGTACAGCAGTTACAAACTAAGGAAATACCTCTTGGAAAGGTATTATGGCATAACCATACAGTACAAGAAGCTTCATGGGAATTAGAATCTGAGATGCGCCAGAAGCACCCATAGTTATTTGATGGTACATGAATAGGTAGTAGATGATGTAGGCTAAATGGTATAACCTTTGGGAGAGTTTTGTTATGTAGGTAATTTTACGATGTATCTTTTGTGTAACCACGGTATTACTCTGCCATATGTGAGGGTATGTAATTTAGGCCAAAGTCACTTTGTAGGCGACGGTCAACTCTTTTGTAAGCAAAATTATAAGAAAAGGTTATGTTGCAATTAGTAGTAAATTTCGAAGACGAAATTCTTATAAGGAGGGGAGATTGTAGAGACCCAAACCTACACAAGCAGGATTCGTCAATGAAGGATCACATTCGTCGACGAATTTCTTAAGAGCCTTGTTGACGAAATTCAGAGCCTCGTCAACGAGAAAATTCCGAGAGGTTTTGGAGGTTCTCGAGAAATCCTCATCGACGAAATTTAGGGCCTCGTTGATGAATTTTGTGGTGGATTCGTCGATGAAAATGCCGTCTCCTCGACAAATTGGACCAGGTTAAAGGCCCTATAAATATCCTATTTGTTTGCTTAAAGGCTAAGTTTCATTCAAAAAGCTCTCTCTCTCTCTAACCTACGAATCTCTCTCTCTCTCTCTCTAGGATTCTTCGTCTTTCGTTTCCAAAAATGGAGGGTATTGCATGGATCAAAAGAGAAAACTCTACAAGTTTAGCGGATCGGATCATCATTTCGGACATTTTCGGGTTTTTCCCAAAAATCGAGGTAGGGATCTGATCTTAGTTTTGATTGGGTATTTGGATAGTAGTAGAAAAGATAGTATGATTATGTTCTGTGGTTTTAGTTTTTCGGGATCCCGAGATTGTTGATTTGGACCGTGTTTGTTCGAACTTTCATTTTGAGTTTAAGGTAAGGGGAATTTGATTACAACAGTTATTTTTGGAAAACTAAACCGCTAAAAAACTAGTTTACGTTATTATGTATGATTTAACTGCTTATTTGTGAAATTCTACCAAGTAGAAATGCCGGTTTGACGATTTTACAATTTTGGGTAAAAACAAGGATTTCGACGTGTAATCTCCAAATTTTACAAACATCGTTTATTTTTGTTTATACTATAGTGGGGGAGGCTCGAATCCTTTATTTATTTAGTTAAACTATGTATATTGAACTTCTATCATTTAGCGGGTTTTTGTATCAAGCTTGTGTGATATATGTTGATATGGGAATGAATGGATTTTCTATAATATTGATACAGAATATGGGAATGAAGTTCCAAATTTGTTATACGGAGAATGTGATAAACAGAGGCTGGTAATATACAGAGCCGCATCAGTAAACAAAGAGGGGTAAACTGAGTGGGAAGACGCCGGTTTGAACCCAATGCTATTATGTGAATTTGTGAAAAATATTGGAATTGCACAGGTTATCATATTTGTTTAAATTGAATTTATAATACACGGAACCATAGCTTGAGAGTCCTGGGAGGGTTAAAAAAATACCTTCTTTGCAGGGTTGAAATAAACTATCGCCATATGATACGGCGCGATATCATAGCTAGATGTACACGTGTAACCACACGTATTAAACGATGTGGGTATTGAGATGGTCGGCTAGTAGGGTGAAACAATTGGTTGATATTCAGCCAATGGAGGCAGTCAAATCGTAAGTAGGTACTCGACAGTGTCTGCACGAACAGGGCATTGGACGAGTACCAGCGCACAACTCGTGCCATGGGGTAAAACTGGTTATAAAGATATTTTTCTGTTGGTCATTTGATAAATCATTAAATGGTCAAAATACAGATGTGGGAATTTTGTAATATGAATAATGATATACCTGATGCATTATTGTATCAAAAATATTTGATTTTTATTCCATATGTTGAATGAAAATATGCATGTATGCAGTCACACGCTGTTGTAACTCCTTCTTCCTTACTGAGAGGTGTCTCACCCTATCATACAACCTTTGTTTTCAAGTCCATCAGTGCATCGGGCCTAGTAGCCAAAGGGACTGGGGAGGTTATTTTGGTTAGCTTACGTAAGCATCTACATCTTGTAATAAACTTGAGGAAGAATCCTTTTTGGAGGGTTGTAATAATGAGAATTGTTCTAAGTCCGAACTATGTAAATTATGGGTGTATTAGTGAACTCTGGTATAAGACTAATAGAAATCTCAATGGATGTTTATGTTTTTCTGTGACATTTACATCATGATTATGTATGATTTACACCCTTATGTCCCTGTTAAGGGCGGGTTGTTTCCATATCTTGAACAGGTATAGGTATTTGATATATATGAGTGACACCTGGGTCTGTATAAAGGGTCCGGTCGTTACAAAAGTTTTGTGGAGAAATCATGCTATAGAAAAAGCTTCATGCGAATTTGAGGAAGAAATTAAACAGAAGTATCCACATTTATTTAATGAATTATAGTATTAGTCAGTATGGTTAGATATAGATAAAGTTTTTCTAGGGTAAAGTGATATTTATATGAATGTATTTTAGATTATAGGATAGGTAATGCTTTGGTTTTGGGTGAATTTTCTTTTTGAGTATATTTGTAATCTCCCAAGACCCTGAATGTAACCATGGTATTCCTCTGCCTTAAGTGAGGGTAAGTAATAAAATAAGTAGCCAATTATCTTCAGAGAGTGGTGTATGGTACATCGAGGACGAAATTTTTATAAGGAGGGGAGAATGTAATAACCCAAATAATTATTGAAATTAAATAATAAAGAAAAAAGAAGGGAAAAGGATTTTTAAAATGGATTTAGCAGGGCCTTGTCGCTTGGGCTCGTCAACGTGGATGTGAGTCTCGTTGACGAGAAGATACCGAGAGTTATTTTCAGTTCTGAATTTCGTCGACGAGGAAGCAGCATTCGTCAACAAACTTCCTTCATGGCCTCATCGATGAAGTGACGTGGCTCGTCGACGAGTGCAGGTATATAAATAACCTAAACTCAAATTTTTTTGCAGAATCACATGAACAACACACACACACACACACACACACACACTCTCTCTCTCTCTCTCTCTCTCTCTCTCTCTCTCTCTCTCTCTCTCTCTCTCTCTCTCTTCTGTTCGTCCCTTCCCCCTTCTCTATAAGATTCTAGGCTGGATTCTTACCGGTTCGATGATCCGAGTCCACCATGACACTCCTGGGAAAGTTCTCTTCAAGTCTGTTGGAGTGGATCGCCTGGTGGGGTTAACTTAAATTTCATCCCAAATTCGAGGTAAGACTTTTTATTCAAAATTTGGCTTTACTGTAGTTGTAGGAAATGTAGTACTTGAAGAAATACTGAAGTTTTGTTCAGGGAAATATTTTTTTCAGGGTGTTGAACGGGGAAACCTGTGGGAATAGGACTAGACACTATAGGGGGCTTTTCAGTAGTCAGGTAAAGGAAATATGCTATTCTAGGAATTTTAGAAAGTTTGCCAAAAAAATTATATATGTATCAGTGTTACTATTTAGTTTTATTATTATTATTATTATTATTATTATTATTATTATTATTATTATTATTATTATTATTATCATCATCATTATATGAGGAGATGTAAATTTTAGAGCATGGAATTTAATAACTTTATTGTGTGGCATAAGTTTATTACAGTTTAGTGTAATGTATATATAGTTTTATAAATATCATAATGTACAGTTTATTAGTAGGAAATAGTGATATTAGTTTTCAGAAAACACGATTTAAAGTATTTTTCAGAATGCCATGATTGAGATCCATAGCATTCAGTTATTCAGCTTTTTAATTATTCAGTTAGAAATTTAGATTATACAGAGCAGTTTAAAGATTGTATGGTTGTTTCAATATCATGGTAAAAATAGTAATATAATTATATATGTATCAGTACTAGATAGTATCAGACCCTGTGGAAATATTCAGTGAGATTCAGACAGCAGAGCACAATACCGTTGCTATTTCAGATTAGAGCGCAACCACATATCTCAGATAGTGTGTGGATTTCATCTAACCGTGCCAAGAGAGATTGCAATCTCCCTAGAAAGCTGGGTTGAGGTTGCTGGTTAGATGAGATAGACTAGTAGTATGCTCGGAGAGACTGCAGTGGGCCATATTATTGATTGATAGAGATATGGATTGACTTGCCTGATAGGCCAAGCAGAGTAAGTCTCGCCTACGAGCCGCACAACCTTATCATGAGGGGTTAAATCATGACATTCAGTTCCTAGGGTGTTATCATAGATGTTTCTATATAAATATTTATGTGTATATATACAGATATATAATGCAGCAGTAGTTTATTTATTATTTAGAATTATGTGTGACTAGAAAACTCATATATTCAATTGTATTTTAAGTTATAATAAACGTGATTTGTATAGTATACTAGACTAGCAGCTTTACAATTTCAATACTATATTAGTAATTTAAATGTGTAACTCAATTGCCACACACTAGTAATAACATATTTCCTCTTACTGAGCGTTGTCTCATCCCAGTGATTTATCATTTTTCAGGTGATCTAGCTAGGCGAGCAGATCAGGCTCGTGGGTGGAGGAGTTCTTACGCTACCCTTTCTAGAAGGGTAAGTGTTTTTGTGGTGTTAGTGGTTAGAGGGTAGATCCCAGGATTTTGATGACATCCCTGGGTATTTTGTGATGTATATTTTTGGGACTTTTAGATTTCTAGTATGGTAAATGTTGTTAATAGTGTTAAGTTTACTGTTGCTTAGAAATGTGATGTGGATAGAGTTTCCTCATCGCTCCCTTGGAGCCTGAGATGTTTTCCGTAGTATTACAAAGATTTTCTATATATTTTATATATATTAAGGAAAAAAATGGCTTTTAAAAGTAGGTCATTACAACTATCCTCATCCTATACTTTAGTAAAGTTATCTAACCTAGTCTACAGAACCTAACAACCTAAACTCTGAACATTTCCATAACCAGGCGATGTGAATCTCTTCACACTTCCGACTAGAACTAGCTCTGATACCATCTGTAATGCCCTAGCCCTCTAGGTGGGGTTGGAGTGCCACCAAACATACATAACATGCATATCTCTGATACCATACATATACTACCAGCCTAAATAAAGGAAATCAGGTCTTTCAAACTGAACTTCATATTCATGCACTGCAGAAAACATAAACATACATCATCTTATAAAACTTACCAGAGTTTCTAATTGATTCCTCACAAACATCCATACATAATATTATTACAATCCCCAAAAAGACAACTTGGCCAAAGCCCCGTACATATATAGGAACTTACAAAACTAGCAAAAACACTATGCTCCTGAATCCCTCTAGAAGTCTAGGCCCAGTTTCCTGTAGGAACTGAAACAAGAATTGTATATTAGGGTGAGACACTTCTTAGTAAGGTGGATCATATTATATCAGTGTGTGACTACATGAGTTTATTCTAGTAGAAAACAGTATGCATTTAAATCATTCACAAACTTGTAATATAGGAGACATATAATATATATATATATATATATATATATATATATAATTCCTGCATAAGATCATTCGACTCATTACAAGCGAGAGTCCTTGAGGTGGGAGTAGGGTACAAGCCCATACATTGTACGATCCCTCGACTCGGTACTCAAAGCTATAACTTTGCCCATTTTATTTTTAAATCTTGTATATGCATAACGAACTCATCTCAACATTAAAACATCATAACTACACCATTTACTTCACCCATGGCACAGGTTGTGCGTTTATAATGCTCTGATTTAGACCTGGGGGCACCAGGCTAGTCACGCTACTTTCTCCAATCTGACTTGGCCCACACCACCCTAGTCTGTGATCAACCAGTTGCCCTTTCTACCAAGTCAACTAGTTTGATACCCACACTCATGAATAATGTGTGGTTGCACTGTACCTTTCATGCTAGCAACAATACCGTGCTTTCTTGGTAACAAGCTTTCTCAAGCGGTTCATATATCATATATACAATTTATAACGTAAGCACAATAACCTGTTTTCATTCATAAAGCCTTTAAGCAGTTCCAGTATTTTTCACATTTCATTCATTCATTCATTGGTATAAATCGACACACACAACTCTCGGTTTAACCTTGGTTAATACATAGCTCAGTATTTAATCGACATCTCTTTCTACATTTCCTAATAAGCATTTTGGAACTCCAGTTCCCATATCTCATAATCATATTTCTCATGTTCGGTATATTTCCATTTAACATCTTATGTTGCACTCATTTTGTTTAAAAAGAAATAGTATAGTAAATGGTTCAAAAAATATCATTTAAATTGAGAACAAGTGTTTCAAGCACCTCCTACTTTAGGTTCAACACAAAAAAATGAGTTTTAGGAAAAATAGGGGTCATACCCTAAAACCCTAGTTTTTATCAAAACCATAAAACTGAAAAATTGGCAATTCCACCCAATGAAAATTTCCAAATAAGCAGTCATATCATACATAATATCATAACCTACAGTTCTACCGGTTTAGATTTCAAAAATAACTAATGTAAACAAATCCCCTTACCTTTTTCCTGAAAAACGAACCCGAACTGCTCAAAACAACAAAACCCTAGAATTTCTAATAGGTGAAAACCTGTGTACTTGCTCAACTAAGGGTGAGAGAGGCAACCGAGAAAGAAAGAAGAGCTCAGAAAGGCTTTTTGGTGAAAAAGTTTCGAAACCCTAGGAGAGAGAAGAGAGAGAATTGAGATTCTCTAAAAAAAAAAAAAAAAAAAGCTCAAACCTATTTATAGGTGAGCAGGCCCAGAGGAAAATTGGTGCCGGTTTCCCTTGTACGCACAAAATTGTCACCAATTTTGTGGTTGACTGGCCCAGTTGACCCAAAACCAAGGCCGATTTTCTTCCAACTCAAAAAACTGTCGTTGGTTTGTGTCCCCACTTTTCAAATTCCTTCTTTTTATTTTATTTTCCTTTATTTCATTCTTTCATATTCATTTTCTTTTATTTTTCGGGTTCGGGTTCCTACACTATAAGTATTCATAATTATCCCAAAATACCCTTTTACTATTTAATTTTTTATTTTTTTTTTTAAAGTTAAAAAATAAAGAATCGTAGTCCATGGAGCATGCACATGGTGTGTGCCTATGGCTACTTGAATATAAAATTGTTACTCGCCATTAATTGGTAGGAGCCTATGTTTTAAGCATCAAGTGATTATCATTTTTCATTATACTTTCAAGTGATTATTGGCACGCGCGCACACACACACACACGCACTAGATATGACTTTATATCCTAAAACTAAGTGAACACTTTACGATCTATTATTCTTTGTTTATATAATTTATAACCGGTCCTTTGTTTTTTCACATTATCATCCTTGCTTGAGCTATAAAAGAAAAAAATTAACTCAAGCATACAAAAACATAATCATGCAATTTAGCTAACTCGCTAAAAAGATTACATGTCACGCCCCAAACGTGTAGGGTCTAAGGTGCGAATTTCTATAATAATTGCACAAGTGACGTAAGAAATAGAAATAGTGGAATTAAAAAAAATATCGTAAGCTTTTATATCAGAGTGTTAAATAACTGCATTAGAGGAGCATCCCCAACATCAAAATTAACATTCTAAAAAATTTTAAAAGGTAAAAGTGTTTCCATCTGTTACTATACTAGTATTTATTCTAAACTACTCTCTCTATTCCTATCCACGTGCTTGTTATGCTTGATTCTCAAAACACTCCTCAACGTTTTCTGTAAGGTAGGAGAATAATTGGGTGAGATGAGACGCAGTAAGTAAGAAAGATCATATTAGTGAGTAGGTATGATGAGTGCGAAACAATCCTACTGAACTAGGACAAAAAAATTGAAACCTAATTGGGAAGGGTCATATTAGATAGCAATGAAAATCAAACCGAGAACATACACATTGAAAGATTTAGAGGGGAAAGGGATTAAGAACACATGGAATTTAGATTTATTGAAAAAATATTATTTGTAGTTATATACTTTTAAATCGATTATATAAATTCTTGACAAAGATTTTATTCCCTCGACAAAAGTTTTAATCCCCAAACAGGTGCGAATCCGAGAGAAGTTCAAATCATGAAGAACTAGCCAAATTGATTAGGACAACTCATAAGGTTTGAAGAATTGGTCCAACTAATAACCACAACTCATAAGGCTAGAAGATTTTGCCTAACCAATGAGCACAACTCATGAGACCTAAAGTGTGACACCCCGATTTTCCATACCATTTTTTTCCACATATTAACATACATGACATATCGGCCACATCACCACCTTGATACCATTTACACACGACCTGGCCCGAGGTGGGTACTGGATAAAACGGTTATACTAGTATTCCTATCAGCGGAAGTGACAATATATATATATATACATCACAGTGAATACACATACCAGAGTGTCTACTAACTAGAAGTTCAACATACATCCCAAAATAACAAAACTCTAGGGGAATCATCCATTCGTAGCTTACACACTCACCCTGTATGTCTGGGTACCAGCTCCACCCTATCTGGGAGCTCTATCACCAGCTCGATCTTCGTTTCTTGAAATATTTAAATGATTGGGTGAGACACATCTCAGTAAGATGGAATAAATTATTTACAGGGCGTGGCAATATGAGATTCATTGTTTCATAACATATAACATATCAATGATAGTATCTTTTGAGAACATATATCATTTCCATAATCATAATCATATAAATATACATCGCAAGCTTTCATAAGCTTTTACTTCCATCTCCAAAATAATTCATTCGTAATCCAAATTTACCCCCAAAGTCCTGAGAATATGGAAACTTACATGCCCATACAAGTAGCTTCCCTCTGCCTTGAAATCATTTGCAACCTAGCTTGATTAACTCGGGCAGCTACAACTGATACTTATCAGAGCACTCACCTTACGCAATAAGCCCTCAGGTGGTGTGTCTTACTTCACTTTAATTATTTATTAACTCATGCAATTTCATTTCTCGTTTTCATTCATTTCCATTTCCATTTCTTTTCCATTTTCCATTTCCATTTCCATATATAGCACATGAGCATCCTCGGTAACCCACACTACCATGTCTGTAACTCATGGTTGTCCTGAGGATTTTTCTCCATGCCATGCTTTCTCTCATGGTAAGGGTTGTGCAACCCAAAGGCTGGGTCTATTCGCGGTTGGCCGACCCAGTTAGATCAAATAATACCATATACCTATCTATAGTAATGAATGACCTGCCTAATACCCTGGTCTAGAATCGAGGGGGCAATATACAACCCTTCTCTGGTCCATTCATACTGCCTCACCACACGCTCTGCGAGTTCATGTGGTTGCACTTTTCATCCGCTAGCATCGGTACCGTCTTCGATATTATAACCCATCGCTGGGGTTTACATATTCATTCCATCAGGGTTTTCTTTTCCACTATTTCACTTTTCTCATATCAGCATTTCCAAATTCAATATTCATTGCAGTTGTTAGTTGCAATGTTCACATTCGCAATATTCACAATTACCATTCACAATTCAGTATTTACCAATCAATATTCCCATTTCAATATTCCTATAAAATTAACATTTGTGTACTGATAAATTCTCAATATTTCAATACCAGTTTCATTTCATAACAATAAGCATATATATATATATATATATATATATATATATATATATATTACATATCACAAGTTTCATCATTTCCAGTATACACATATCAATATTTCATATTTTCCCCTTTTCATAAAACTCTTTCCATATTTCACATATTTCCACATTTCTCTATGTTCACAAATATAAGCATTTCATGCTTTCATTGTTTTCACAAAAATCATTTCTATACATCCTTTACCCCATATCCTTATTATCCAAAAATCTCAATTAACATTTCATCATTTTCATATAATCATATGCCACACAGATTTCATTTGTTAATCATATCATAATAATTTCAGGGAAAATACTATAATTCGTTTCACATATAATTCACCCAGTATTTCACAAAAAAACCTGCTATAATTTATTCCCCTCACCTGACTTACTGAGATGCTTGCAATTTAATCCAAACTTACACCCACGGTGTTCTTAACTCAACACCTTGAAATTTACATTTTCCCAAACAAAACTTCAGTATTATTCCATCTACTACACTTTCCTCAGTCCAAAAATACCAAATACCCTATAAAACTTAAAATGACCCACTTACCCAGATTTTGGGATGGTGCCCAAATTGGACTAACCAGCGAACTACTCCAGCAGACTTGAAGAGAATCTTCCCAGGAGTAGCGTGGCGGCTTCCGATCGTCAAACTGAAAAAGAACGAAGTTGAAAATCTAGAGAGAACGTGAGGGAGATGATTTTAGAGAGAGAGAGAGAGAGAGAGAGAGATTGGCTGTATGAAAATTTCATTGAAATCTCGAGGTTGATGTTTTTATAAGGTGTGGATTCGTAGATGAGATATGTCACCTCATTAACAAGTCCATGAAAGGAGTTCGTTGATGAACTCATACCCTCATCAACGAGCTTCAGGCTCTGTTGAACCCCGCTTGGCAAGTTCTCGTTGATGAGACACATATCCACATCGATGAGCCCAAGAAGCCTATTCATCAAAGAGCACTCTACACTCGTTGCTGAGACCCTACTGAATCCCCTTTTGAAAAATCATTTTCTCTCCTTTCTTTTATTATTTATTTGCTATAATTCTCCGGGTCTCTACATGAAGAATCATCCCAACTGATGAGCACAACTCATGAGGCTTGAAGAATCCGCCCAACTAATGAGCATAGCTTATGAAGCTTGAAGAATCAGCTCAACTGATGAGCACAATTCATGAGGCTTGAAAAATTTGCCCAACTGATGGGCATGACTTATAAGGCCTAAAATATGATCGTATTGGAAAAAATCCAACCAAAAAGGTTGCTCAGATTGTTGAAAGACAACAAAATAGCTGCTCTGTCGTTTGAAAATAAGGAAGAGCCAAACAACTAATCAAATCAACGATTCGGCTGAATAACTGCCGAAAAATGGTTCGGCAGAAGTCCTTCAGTTTAGATGAAGCTAAAACATGAAGAATCAGGTTAAAAAAAAAAAAAAAGCACGGAAGATTTTAAAGTCTTAGAACTTTGGAAACAAGTTTCAAAAATTCGAAACCAAAGGGAAGACATGTAACGCCCCGAACCCACCAAGGGGGGCCCGGGGTGTTATGAGACCATCCATACGTTTTTGATACCACACTTAACATACACGTAGTGGAAATAATTAAAAATCCTTAATTGAAATTCCAGAGTTCTATACTATACATCTTAAAGAGTGTATCCATTCACTTTATATTACATAACCAAAAATTAAACCTGTAACGTCCCAACCTAGGTCTGCGAGAGAGCACTGCGTCTCTTCTCCTCCACCTAGACCAGACAACAGGGGGCGAGCGGCGGGCCTTATCGAACTAATGACTGGCCCCACAGACCAATACATGTCATTTTTAGTGTGTTTTGTCCTCACTCACACACTTTCTGAGAAAACTTCCTAGAAGGTCACCCATCCCAAGATTGCTCCAAGCCAAACATGCTTATCCATGGAATTCTTATGAGATGTCTTCCGAAAAGAAAGGTGCACCTTTGTTGATATGAGTAGTAACATCTAATCCTTTTAAGCCTTTCTTCCACGGGGCATTACATTCTCCCCCACTTACAGAACGCAACGTCCTCATTACGAACCCACATTTCCAAACCCAGGCGATGTGAATCTCATCACACTTCTGCTTGGGTAATTGCTCTGATACCATTTTGTATGAACTCAAACCCGAGTGGGTTCCTACATATAAATTTTTCAGCGGACGCAAATAAATCTAAATTATTTTTATTACCAGAGCACTAATTAACTTTATTACAAATATATGTCTCAACTATTAAAATTCAAATTTCTAAAATTCTAAAATACAAAAACATATTCTAAATTGTATTATACTAAATTTTTATTCTACTCTGTTCTTTCTATTTTCGCCCATGTACTTGCTACGCCAGATTTCTAGTACACTCTTCAAAATGATCTGAAGTATAAAATAATGATTGGGGTGAGACAACGCTTAGTACGTAAAGAAGATTATTAGTTATAATCATATACTATAACTGTTGAACTGAACTTTTTAACTTTTAAAATTATAACTATAATACTCAATCATGTGTGTGTATATATACTTTTCCTTATTAAATCATTATCTAGGCACAAAAATATCCCCGTTCACATAAACATATACTTTTTCCTTTAATTCATCAATAGTTTTGTATACGTAATTAAATATGTATATACACATACTGTAAAAACCACCCTTAGGCCTGTTAATCGTAAGTCATGTTTACCACCCACAACTGGGTTGTGCGGTCCGAAGACTGGACTTAGTTGGCTGGCTGGCCAAACTAAATTAACGTACGTCATTATTAAGTGGAATTTTCCCTATTAAACCCTGGTTCGACCCAGGTGTGCACTCAGGAGAAATCCACTACCATATAAAACCACTCTACAAAAAGTGTGGGTGCACTCTGATCTGTTTAAACCTTAAGCTGCGGTACTGAGCATTCGTAAATTTCTGTATCATCTGTGCCATAAGGGGTTTTGAAACATCTTATTATAGAATTTATAAAATTACAATAATATCATGAAATTTCATTTTTTACTCATATTTTCGTGAAATACGCAACATACAAATCAACTCATGTCATTTTTACTCATATTTTCGTGAAATATGTAACGTAAAAATAAACTAATGCCACATAATTTTTGTGTTAAAAATATTTTTTTGAACAAAAATTAATACTATAAAATACCCGAGGGGTTTAGAACATTTCTTAACTCAACAATAAATGTAAGTATATTAAAGATAAAACTGGTATAATTAAACATTCGTAAAAGTAAATTTAGGAGAATTTTATGAAAAAAACTAGCATAATCAAAATTTACTTATATATAAATTAGGGTAAAAATTTTAAATAAAAATATAACATAATCGAATTTACTTACAAATAAACTCGGGTATGAATTTTAATAAAAGTCTAACATAATCAAATTTACTTACTTCTTACTTAACCTTGTGCTACGATCAGAAGGAATATCTTTAAAAAATGAGATTAGGAAGAGTGGGTGAGTGAGCATTTTAATTATAACAAAAAATCTCCCTCCCCCACTAATTCTTTCACTCACTAATCCTTCTCTTCCTTTGAATTTTTTTTTTTTTTTTTGTGAAAAATGAATGTTAAGAGTTTCCTATTTATAGGAAAATTTTAGGGAAGAAAATTGAATTTGTAAAAGTGTGGGGAGAGGGGTGAAATTATAATTTTTTAAAATTAAGGAATGGGCATGGATGAGTTAGGTATGGGTTAGGTATGAGATGGGGATGGGGATCATGTGGGAGAAATGGGAGTGCTTGCCAACACTCCCATTTTATTAATTTTTAATTAATTTACTTAATTCATTAATTAATTTTTTATTTTTTTAAAAAATCATTATTATTATTTTTAAGCTATGTTTTATTTTTATTTTTTTTGAAAAAATAATTAAGTTCGAATTTCGAAAACTCATATGAGCCCCACATGATCTTGTGGGCCCCACACAACTTCGTGATCGAAGTGGGTTGTCTGTAACTCCAATAGTCCTCATATGATTTTATGAGTCCTACACAACTTCAGGACTCATGTGGACCCCACACGACTCTGAGACTCATGTGGGCCCCACACAGTCTTGTGGGCCTCGCATAAGATACCTATATTATTATTATTATTATTATTATTATTATTATTATTATTATTATTATTATTATTTTAACATGTATTTCTACAAATTATGTCTCTCAAACATTATTTTATGTATATGTACTTATTTGTATGTACAAACAGTGTCTATTCTGTTTATCCTATGAAATTCTATTTTGACCAGGCCGACCTCTAGAGAGCGACTGAGCTGCAATGGTCTCTAAGCACTCGCTAAGACAAGGTCTTTCTTAGGCGTCAAACATGGAATCAAGGATCCTATGGAAAAACACTTATGCATTGATATTAACTTAATGACCATTTTTATTATTTTATTATTATTATTATGCTTTAATCGTATATATATATATGTGTTTGGGTCATCATAAAACTTAACTTTTAAATACTTCATATCTGACAACCACTCACAATTACCAAAATCTAAACCCTACCCTAGAGCTGGCTAAGCTCGATTGCCAAAAGGTCCTAAAAAATGAGTTGTATATTGGGGTGAGACACTCCTTAGTAAGTATGGAATAAATTATAACAGTGTGGTAGATGAGTATTAGTGTATACAAAATATAGCCATTTATTAATCAACATCAACTAAAAAGACACATGCAAACTGCATTCACACATACACAACAATTATTTATAAGCAAGAGCTCCCGAGGAATGGAGAGATTACACGCCCATACATGTAATGCCCCTTTGCTTTGATACCATTTGTTGCTTGCCCTTTTTAATTTGTGTGTGGCTATAATTGATACTTATCAAGACACTCACCTTAGTTAGTAAGCCCTCATGTGGAGAGTTTTACTTTGCCATAATCATTAATGCATTTTAACTTCACACACATGTACTCATACGCATTCAACACCAATCATACCCTAGAGATCCACGTATACACGTACCATACATCATAACAGAACACACCAATATTCACAGCACATTCAATTCACATGCGCGTACTCACGTCCACAGTAGACAATACACAAATACTTCACTTCTGCATTTCACTTTCGGTGGTTCTCATGGCATCCCTCCCTATCGTTCCCTCTCTGAGCATCCCTCCCCATCATTTTCAGCATGTATTTCACTTCAAATATGCTACACTTTCACATTGACCTATTCGTGGTAAATCAGTAAAACGACCTCTTGCCCTGCCACGTTTTACCCCATTTATATAAATGACAATATAATGACCTCCTCAAGTTATACCAACATTATATTGCAATTTATATCATGGACAATATAATGACCTCCTCATAACTTGCCAACATTATATTGTGAATTACACGAGTAACCAAACAATCGCCCAAATACACAAGCTTAGATACCATAGTGACTCACAACCAATTTATTATTAAGAATTAATCTCATGCCACACGGTTTGGATATCAGCCATACTGATATATACTATTAATAAATAATATACCCTACTCACATTGGTTTTTCCCCAAATATGAATTATAATCAAAACCATCGTTTTCAAATGCCTAATCCGTTCAAAAAAACCATACATATATACACGAACTCATATATTTGAATTTAACTAGTTCAAACTTAATAAAATGTTGGTATAATTTATTCCCCCCTACCTATTCCTTGAAGTTCTGCCTAAAACATTCCAAAAAACCCCGAACCTTAGCTACTCAAATCTATCGAGGATCGATGACCCACATACCGAGAGAGGATCATGGAGCACCCGAGAGTGTTCCAAGAGGCTTAGAGGGGGGGGGGAGAGAGAGAGAGAGAGAGAGAGAGAGAGAGAGAGAGAGAGAGAGAGAGAGAGAGAGAGCCTCCAAACCCTAACTTTTAAAGAGAGAGTGTGGGTGAGTTAGAAATGAAAAAAGAAAAATAACAACTTAACTTATGGACTCTGCCTCCACATGAAAACCTTGACGTTTTTTCTGTACTTAACGAAACCATCGACGGTTTGGCATTTAAATGCTCTCAGTAGTTTGCCCTGCAGGAAAACCGTTGACGGTTTTTCTGAGTCCCTCCAAACCATCAACAGTTTGGTCTTGGCCAAACCTTTTTCATTCCTTTTTCTTAGTTTTACTTACCTTTATTTATTTCCCTTTTATTTTATTTATTTTTATTTTATTTTCTGGGTTCGGGTCTCTACAATCTCCCCCCCCTATAAAAATTTCATCCTCGAAATTTGCTAACCAATCATTTTACCTAACTGTAAAATTACCTAACCATCCTCATACAACAAATTTCAATATATTCCACACATATACATAAATACGTCACTTAGAATCAAATCCTCAATTTAAACATCAAATACCCAAGTTGACCTCAAACCATCAAATTACAACACCTAAATTATCAAAATTATTTTTCAGAGGCTTATCCCTATAAATCAACCATCCTAACCTTCAAGTTCTAATTTCAAGTTCCAATCTCTCTGCTCGGAAACATCACTGTAGATGGATTTACCATGATTTTCTGAAACCGTCAACTTATTCATAAAGTCACAGAAGTTTGTCAAGTGATTTTTCCCTCAAAGCTACGAAACTCAACTCAAAATTCCTAACAGTATCTAAACCTACCCATTTATACCCTTATCCTAACTCAAACCTATACTCTGGTATTAATTTGCACTAGAGTCTATAGAACCTAACAACCTAAAGCTCTGATACCACTTGTAACGCCCCAAACCCATCAAGTGGGGCCTGAGGTGTTATGAGACCATCCATACATCTCTAATACAACACTTAACATGCATGCAACGGGAAATAATTAAAAATCCTCAATTAAAATACCATATTTCTATACTATACATCCCAAAGAGTGTATCCATTCACTTTATATTACATAACTAGGAATTAAACTTAATTTTTAAATACTTCATATCTTACAACCACTCACAATTACCAAAACCTAAACCCTGCTCTAAAGCTGGCTAAGCTCGATCGTTAGAAGGTTCTGAAAAATGAGTTGTATATTAGGGTGAGACACTTCTTAGTAAGGATGTAATATATTATAACAGTGTGTGGCAGATGAGTATTAGTGTATACAAAATATAGTCGTTTATTAATCAACATCAACTGAAAAGACACATGCAGACTACACTCACATATACAAAACCATTATTTATAAGAGAGAGCTCCTGAGGACCAGGGAGATTACGCGCCCATACATGTAACGCCCCTTTGCCCTGATACAATTTGTAACTTGCCCATTTTAATTTGGGTGTTGCTACAACTGATACTTATCAACTAAGTCAGTAAGTCGTCGGGTGGAGAGTTTTACTACGCCATAATCATTAATGCATTTTAACTTCACACACATGTACTCACACACATTTAAAACCAATCATACTAAGAGATCCATGTATACATGTATCATACATCATGACAGAACACGCCAATATTCACAACACATTCAATTCACATGCGCGTATTCACGTCCACATTAAACAATACACAAATACTTCACTTCTACATTTCACTTTCGATGGTTCTCAAGGCATCCCTCCCCATCGTTCCCTCTACATATTAAGCATCCCTCCCCATCGTTCTCAGCATGTATTTCACTTCAAACATGCTACACTTTCACATTGACCTATTTTTGACAAATCAGTAAAACGACCTGCTGCCCTGCCACGTTTTACCCTATCTATATAAATGACAATATATTGACCTCCTCAAGTCCTGTCAACGTTATATTGCGATTTATATCGTGGACAATATAACAACCTCCTCACAGCCCGCCAACGTTATATTGTGAATTACACAAATAACCAAACAATCACCCAAATACACAAGCTTAGATACCATAGTGACTCACAACCAATTTATTATAAAGAATTAATCTCATGCCACATGGTTTGGATGTCAACCATACTGATATACACTATTAATAAATAATATACCCTACTTACATTGGTTTTTCCCCAAATATGAATTATAATCAAATCCATCGTTTTCAAATTCCTAATTCGTTCAAAAAAATCATACATATATACACGAACTTATATACTTGAATTTAACAGGTTCAAACCTAATAAAAAGTTAGTACAATTTATTCCCCTTACCTATTCCTCGAAGTTCTGCCTAAAACTTTCCAAAAAACACCAAACCCTAGTTGTAATGACCTGCTTATATACTCATACGATATAAGTAAAATAAATAAAATAGTCAACCCGAACTCATGGGTAACGGGGACACCTATCATTTATAGCGGAAACCTAAGCAGCAGTAAATATAAATCACATTCTTAAAACCATAGAATACATAATACTAGAGTCTACTATAATCCAATAATATTGTGTTTGTATACAATCTCCAAAAATGCCAAAATAAACTTAGGATCTTACACAAAAATCTCCTGATCCTAGATTAGAACTTACCCTTCTAGCAGGGAAGCTTAACTCACTCAGAGGCGGCCTTGACCTGCCGGACTCTCTGGGTTTCCTGAAAATCATATAATGTTCAGGGGTGAGACACATCTCAGTAAGGGAAAATAAATTAAATATAGTTGTGTGACAACATGAATATTTAATGATAATATAGATACACAGTACAATCTTCATACCAGAAAACATTCATCATTTAATAACTGCAAAACGTATACTTTCATATTTCTAATAAATCATACTAATCATGAAATGTCTGTTATAGTTGATAATACTGAAAACATACCCAGAATAAATAGCTAGCTGATGTCATGTATTACCCCCTATGACGGGTTGTGCAGCCCGAAGGCGGGACCTGACAATGGCTGGCCGACCACAGCCGAGTCAAAAATGTCTGTAAGTATGATGAGCCCACCACACCTGGTCCGAACTGCTAGGTGGACGTCTACACTCTACACTGAAAGCCACATTGACTATCCATCTCCCACCCCCTCGTGGGGTAGTTAGCACCAATCTGATCATAGATATCTTGATCTATAAGTTACGGTACTGTGCTCCTGAACTGAACTAAATTAACATTCGGGTTCTTATAACATATAATATATGATAATATAGCGTTTATCATAAATGGATTGATAGCATTTTCTATAATTTCATAAATACGGCCTTGTGCCAAACATTTCATAAATACGGCCTCGCGCCAAACATTTAATAAATACGGCCTCGCACCGAAATCATACGTAAAACACGGCCTCGCGTAGGCTATCAATCATGGCCTTGCGCTGAATATCTCATACATATAATTTTGAATAATAAATCAATTATCATGTATTTTCAACATCATTTTGTACTGTATTATTTCATATTCTTGAAAACATGTTTCATTCATAACATTGTCATATCATAATACTTCTCACATACAGGAATATTCATGCCACACATTTACTGTATAAAACCTTACATTATATTCTAAAATCATAATTTCTGGCATCTCATACATATATATATATACATTTCAACATAATAGCAGTATTTTCCCAAATGTGCATTTCCTTCGTAATATACAGATATAATACATGCTTTCCTGAAAATTAATTTACTGATAAATAATAATAATTTGCATAAAAAATAACTGCTTTAGTTTATTCCCTTACCTGGTACTGAAAAGAAACCCCCTAATTTCACTCATCTTGCACCCGTAGGGTTCCCCTTTCAATACCCTAAATTCAACAATCCCTAGAACAAAACTTCAATATTTTCATGTGAATATCGTTTCCAACAACTATGAAATGACCAAATTCGGCATAAAAAGTCTTATCTCAACTCAGGGATGAAATTCAACGGAGTTCCACCGATGATCCGCTTCAGCAGATATGCAGTGAACTTCTCTAGGAGCGTCATGGTGGCTTCAGATCCTCGAACTGGCAGAAATCCTGCCCAAAGTTGTAGAGAGAAAGGAGGGGAACCGAAGGGAGGAGAGAGAGAGAGAGAGAGAGAGAGAGAGAGAGAGAGAGAGAGAGAGAGTTAGAGTTCTACGCTGAAAGTTAAGCTTAAAAATGAAGTTTGGGCTATTTATATTGTGGGATTCGTCGACGAGCCACGTCACCTCATCGACAAGTTCTATAGAAAGTTCATCAACGAACTTGCACCTTCGTTGACGAATTTTAGACTTCCTAAAGATCCTCTCTCGGTATCTTCTCATCGATGAGAAGGGACCTCGTCGACGAAACCCCTATGTTCATGAATGAGGCCTTAAAAAATTTCTTGGATTACACCCCAAAGTGCAACGTTGTCTTCGCGTTCATCGACGAAGTTGGCTACCTCCTTCTGTTACTGTTTCCATTTTCCTCTCTCTTATTATTTAAATACCATTATTTCTCGATTCATTACATTCTCCTTTCTGTATAAAATTTCATCCCCAAAATTTACTATTCATATGACTGATCATCCTTTGAAGACAAAATGGTTTACTTATTTTATTACTTACCCTCACTTATAGTGGAGGAATACCGTGGTTAAATTTCAAGTTCTGGGAGATTACATATACAAAAGAAAATTTTCCCCCAAAACTAAATTACCACTTACTAACTACAATATTACATGTACCTGCAAAAGAAATACTACATATTTATTTACATTTCCTTATTACATCTGAACTTCCTGGAATAGTTGCGGGTATTTTTGTCTGATCTGCTCCTTGAGCTCCCAAGAAGCCTCTCTACTATGTGATTCCTCCATAGAACCTTTACTAGAGGAATCTTCTTATTACGTAGTTCCTGTTCCTTTCTATCTAGAATCTGTACCAGTACCTCCTCATAAACTAGTGAATCATTGAACTCTAATTCACCATAGCTGATAATATGAGAAGGATCTGGGATGTATTTCCTCAACATAGATACGTGGAATACGTCATGCATCCTGGATAGTGTAGGTGGCAAAGCTAGCCTATAGGCGACCGGCCCCACTTTCTCTAAAATCTCAAATAGACCAATAAACCTAGGGCTAAGTTTAACTTTCCTACCGAACCTCACAACCCCTTTTAATGGAGCTATCTTCAAAAATACATGATCACCCACATCGAACTCCAAATTCATGTGGCGATTGTCGGTAGAACTCTTCTGTCGACTCTAAGTTGCACTGATTCTATCCCTGATAAGTTGAACTTTATTGTACACCTGTTGTACCAGTTCTAGCCCCATAACTCGCCCCTCACCCATCTCGTCCCAATACAAAGGAGATCGACATCTCCTACCGTACAGTGTCTCAAGCGGTGCCATACCAATGCTGGCCTGGTAACTGTTATTATATGCGAACTCTACTAGAGGCATGAACTAAGTCCAACTACCTTCAAAATCTAAAACACATGCTCGGAGCATATCTTCTAGTATCTGTATCATCTTCTCAATCTGCCCATCTAACTGAGGATGGAATGTCGTACGAAACAATAGTTGAGACCTTAGAGCTTCCTGCAAACTTCTCTAGAAACATGACGTAAAACGCGGGTCTCGATCTGACACAATAGATACGGGCAGTCCATGAGAACAAACTATCTCTTGGACGTAAATTTATACCAAATGGATGAGGGGATAGATGATAGAAAATGGGTGGTCTTAGTCAACCGATCTACTATCACCCAAATCACATTCTGGCTATGTGATGTCGACGGTAGTCCTGCAAAAAAATCTATGGATATATGATCCCATTTCCACTCTAGGATAAATGACAGATACAACTGACTTACCGGCCTCTGGTGCTCAGCTTTTAGCTGCTAGCACGTCAAGCACTAGGCTACATACTCGGCAATCTCTCTCTTGATACTACTCCACCAATAAAACTCTTGCAGATCTCTGTACATTTTCGTATTGCCTAGATGAATTGTATAAAAAGATCTATGAGCCTCCTCTAAAATGGTCCTCCTAATGTCAGTATTAGTAGGAACACATAATCTAGAACAGAACCGTAAAACTCCGTCATCTAAAATGTAGAATTCCTTACCTTGACCAATCTACACTCTATCTATCACCTCTGCTAATTTTAGGTCTTCCTTCTGAGCAGCTTTAATTCTTTCCTATAGAGTAGGTTGTATCACTAAACTAGCGATATATACTGGAGGATCACTCTTTACCAACTCTATACCGAGTCTCTCCAGATCCATCATGATCGGATGTTGAATCTCCATAACTGCCATCGCTGGTCTCGCAGACTTCCTGCTCAATGCATCAGCTACCACATTTGCTTTCCCTGGGTGGTAAATGATAGTACAATCAAAATCCTTAATCAACTCTAACCACCTTCTCTGCCTTATATTCAATTCCTTCTAGGTGAAGAAATACTTTAAACTCTTGTGGTCGGAGAAAATCTCACACTGCTCGCCGTACAGGTAATGCCTCCAAATTTTCAATGCGTGTACCACTGCAGCCAATTCAAGGTCGTGGGTAAGGTATTTCTTCTCATACTCTTTCAACTGTCTGGACACATACGCCACCATCTTGCCATGCTACATCAATACACAACCAAGTCCTTTCAAGGACGCATCACTGTAGATAGTATAACCCTCACCCCCAAATGGGATGATCAGTACTAGCACCGTGACTAACCTCTACTTCAATTCTTGAAAACTCTACTCATAGCTGTCATCCCATTCAAATCTGACATTCTTCCTAGTCAGTCATGTTAGGAGCCCTGATAAAGCTGAGAACCCCTCGAAAAAATGATGGTAATATCCAGCTAACCCCAAGAAACTCCTGATCTCCTAGACGTTCCTCGGTCTAGCCCAATTCACTACCGCATCAATCTTGCTAGGATCTACAAAAATTCCATCTCCCGAGATACCATGCCCCAAAAACACAACTTTCTCGAGCCAGAAGTCACATTTTCTGAACTTTGCATACAACTTCTTCTCCTTTAGCATCCACAAAACTTGCCTCAAATGTATCTCGTGCTCCTCATAGCTCCTCGAATAGACCAGAACATCATCAATAAAAACAACCACAAACTGATCTAAATATGGATGAAAAATCCTATTCATAAAATCCATAAATATCGCAAGAGCATTCGTCAAACCAAATGGCATAACAAGGAATTTATAATGCCCATACTTGGTCTTGAAAGTCGTCTTTGATACATCCTCTGCTCTCACTTTTACCTCATGGTAACCTGATTTGAGGTCAATTTTAGAATTTACCCGTGTACCCTGGAGCTGATCGAATAAGTCATCGATATGGGGTAGAGGATACTTGTTCTTGATGGTCACTTTATTAATCTCCCTATAATCTATACACATCCTCATAGACCCGTGTTTCTTTTTCACAAATATTACTGGAGCTCCCCACAGAGATACACTAGGACGTATGAAGCCCTTATCAAGTAAATCCTGTAATTGATCTTTTAATTCTGCCAACTCTACTGGCACCATTTGATGCTGTGGTTTAGAGATCGGTGTTGTACCTAGAAGTATATCAATGGGAAAATCTACCTCACAATTAGGTGGTAAAACCCGGTAGTTCATTTGGAAACACATCAGTAAACTCATTTACTACTGGCGTGTACTGGTGAGCTTCACTTCATTCCCTGTTGTTTCCTTTACGAAGGCCACAAATCCCTAACAACCACTCAAGAGCAGTCTCCTCGCCTGAATAGCTGAAACCATCTGAGGTAGAGATTGCACTCGTGACCCTGTAAATTTGAATTCTGGTCTTCCTGACGATTTAAAAATTACTTCTCTCGCATGGCAGTCTATACTAGCAAAATTAGCTACTAGCCAATCCATGCAGAAGATGATATCAAATCCATGCATACCCAACACCGTTAAGTCAGCAGATAAAATTCTCCCCTAAACATCAACTAGACAACTACAGAGCATCCTACTACATCTCATCGCTAACCCAGTTGGTGTAGCCACTAATAATTCAATATCTAGTGATTGTGTTTTAGCACCACATAATTTAACACATTCCATAGATACAAATGAGTATGTGGCCCCTGAGTCAAAAAGTGTAGTAACTTTAAATGAAAACATATTAATCGTATCTGTCACCATGTCGTCGGTTGTCTAAACATCACCCGGTGTTAAAGAAAAAACTATGGCTGGGGCCATATTCTGCTGCTGGCCTCCACGTGGCACCTGGTAGCCTCCTCGAGAAGGTCTAGGAGCAGAAGCAGCGCCAATCTGAGCCTAACAGTATCTCATCATATGCCCTAGCTCCCCACACCTGTAGCAAATACCTCGCCCAACACGACACTACCCCAGATGTCTCTTCCTGCAAGACGGGCAAGCTGGAGATGGTTACACACCCTAAAAACCGTGATTCCCAGTCTCCTACCTTCGATCTCTATAGTAGCCACCTCTTTTCCACAAATCACGGCTGACTCCCTGCTGGGAACCAGAAGGCGTGGATCTCTTCTTCTGCCATTACTCCTCAACCTCCAACCGCTCCCCAGCCTCCGCTATAGTGGCTCTATCCACCAATTTAGTAAAATCCTGCAACTTCAATATCGACATCTGCTTATAAATTTCTCTCGTTAGGGCTCTCTCAAACTGCCGTACCTTCTTTAATTCATCTGGTATAATGTACGGGGTAAAGTGAGATAATTCAATAAACCTTGCCGCATACTACTTTACGGTCTGCTGTCAATGCTTTAGATTCAGGAACTCCTCAATCTTCACTTCCCTGGACAAGACTAGAAAATACTTGTCAAAGAATGTCTCCTTAAACCGCTCCCATGTCATCTCCATAGGTACTATCCTCTGCTGCTCCTCTAAACACTTCAGAACTGTAAATATTTTCTTTATCACCTACACCTAGTTTTCAGTGACTGTAAGATCTGTTCCCCCTGAAAAATCTAGAGGATTCATCTTAATGAATTTCTCGATTGAGCTATCGTGGCCTACCGATGAACCACCTCGTTCCCTCAAACTCCTGGCAATTTTGGCCATAACTTTTTGTGCCATGTTGTGTAAAACTACATCTGAATCACCACCCATAGTGCTTGAGGGTCCAACACCCTCATTCCCACTAGCGTGGGCACTACTGTCACTAGGGTCCTTCCTGAAAAACAAATAACTTAACTCAGAACCTGTAGTGACCCGAAGAATAATGTTATTTAAATAATAAATAGCGAGAGAAATGGAAACAGGAATAGAAGGAGGCAACGAAGCATTCGTCGATGGCATTGCATTTTGGATATAATAACCCCAAAAATTTTCCAAGCACTCGTCGATGAACACAGGGGTTTCGTCGACAAGGGTTCTTCAGGATCTCGTCAACAAGGTCCCTTCTCGTCAACTAGAAGATACCGAGATAGGATTATTGGGAAGTCTGAAATTCGACGACGAGGGGGCAGGTTCGTCGATGAAATTTCTATAGGACGCATTGATGAGGTGACGTGGCTCGTCGACGAATCCCGCAGTATAAATAGTGCAAAACCTCAGTTAAACGGGGAATTTCAGCACCGCATTTCCTCTTTCTCTCTCCTACGGTTCTCCTTCCAACTTTCTTCGATTTCGGCCCCGTCAGTTGTCGAATCAACGATCTAAGGCCACCACAATGCTCCTGGCGGAGTTCTCTTCGAGTCTGCTAGGGCGGATTGTCAGTGGGATTGAGTCAAATTTCTCCCCAGAATCAGGGTAAAGTCTTTTATTCAGTTTTTGGCCTTTTGGAAGTTGTAGGAAGTGATGTAGGTCAAGAAATATTGATATTCTGTTCTGGAAAATATGATTTTCAAGGTGTGGAATAGGATGCCCTGCGGGTGTAGGAGCAGTATACGATAGGGGCTTTTCGACAGTTAGGTAAGGGAAACATGCAACGCTAGGAAAACTTAGTATGATTTCAGTATAAAGTTTGTGTTTTTACCAGATTATTATTCAGGGCAGAAATTTATGCAATTTATTATTGAGGTTAAAATATTTTAAATTGTTGTGTGATATAAGAGTACGAATATAGTATAGAAACATGTTTATATAATATTTTCTGGAATATGTTTTACAGAATATACAGACAATGAAATGCATTTACAGTTTCTTTCAGAATACCATGATTTTACAGTTTTACATACCATAACAGGTAGATTCACAGTTATCTCAGAAAAATACCGTTGATATAGTTACAGATTATTACAACATCATGGTTTATACAGTTATTATAGAATCATGGTAAAACAGTTAGTTGTATATAGAAACGTGTTATATAGTATCAGACCCTGATGGATCAGACAGCAGAGCACGGTATCGTAGCTATAGATATACAGATATTCAGTTCAAAGTGCGACCACTTAACTTAGATAGTAAGTGGTATGAGGTCGATCGTGCCTAGTTTTGGATAGGCTCCCCATCAGATGTGGGTTGAGGAGGGCCAATCTGACCAAGGAGTAGAGTGGTTTACCCTGGTCGGCCAATTAGGATAGATCCATCCTTCGGGCCGCACAACCCTATCAATGAGGGGTTAAATCATGACATACAACCATCCATGGAAATATTTTCAGATATTATAGTATTATCATATTTTCCAGAGTAGTAGTATTATTATGAAAAGAAATTTCATATAGTTTGATATGTTAAATGATGTAGTTGAAGGTTTTATAATATGTTATGTAGTATCAGCATTTTCAGTTTTAGTTATTTGTACTACTCTTAACTCGGATTAATTTTACAGATCTACATCTCAGTAGCCACACACTAGTGATAGCATGTTTCGTCTTACTGAGCTTTGGCTCATCCTAGTGTTGAATTATTTTTCAGGTGAGCTAATTGGGCGAGTGGAGCAGGCTCGCAGATAGAGGAGCTATTAGTCTACCCTTTTCGAGGGTGAGTGTTTTAGGGTTCAATTTTGTTAACTGTGGTATTAGTATGAGCAGTTCTTGAGAGTACAGTATAATATGTAATATTTTTGGAATATTTAGACACTCTGGTATTGTTGTTTCATGTTACTTGCATTCCACTATGTAGGAAATTGTTTTAATTTAAAACAATAGAGAATTTCTTTTTATAAGGAGGTTGTTACAATGTTGTATCAGAGCCTAGGTTGCTAGGTTCTATAGACTTTAGAGTATAGCGAAAGCAATACCAGGTTATAGGGAAGAATTTGTGGTTTGTTCTGTGGTCTGGGTACAGTATTTTCCGTGGTGGTTCCTGTGTTTTTCCTGGGGTGAGGATTTCAGGAAAACCATAGTAAACTATCATCGGGTCATGTGTCTAGGATACAGAACTGAATTTTGAGCTCAGATTGGGGAGAGAAGTTAATTATAAATATAGGATTTGAGTAGCATGAAATAGATAGGGTCTGTGCAGAAGATAAGGTTCTCAAATGTGTTTTTTTTTTTTTTTTTCGGATGGATCCAAGAAGTAGCGGTACGAATGCTGGGAGGGATGGAGCTGGACCTTCCAGTATGGGAGGTCCTGATACTGATCTCGTTCTGTGCATCGTCACCCAGCAGATGATGGCTAAGATGGTCAGGAGCTCTGGGGAGCGTGGCTATTCAATCGAGCAGTTTACGCGGATGAAGCCCCTATCCTTTGTTGGAGGAGATGACCCAATTGTAGCTGAAAATTGGGTCCAAGATATTGAAGATACGTTGGTTGTGCTTCCTTGCACAGATGAACATAAAGTGGTATTTGCAACATTTAAACTGACAGGGGAGGCATAACATTGGTGGAGATTAGCGTGACTAATAGAGGAGCAGATGCCGGTTCTAGTGCTGGTGACTTGGGATTGATTCAAGGAGCTGTTCTTCGAGCGATATTTTCCTTCTATTGCTCGAAGCGCAAAGGTAGCAGAGTTTCTGCATCTGATACAGCGGCAGATGACGTATCCCAGTACGCAGCTTGGTTTATCGAGTTGTCACATTTTGCTCCACTTCTAGCACTTGATGAAGAGAAAAAGGCCCGGAAGTTTGAAGAGGGATTCAGGCAGAACTTGTTTGAGCAGGTGATTTGCTTCAAAGCTTAGACATTTACGGAGGTTGTAGACAGAGCTGCGATCATTGAGAGTCGTATACAGAGGGGTATAGCGGCTCAGAATCAGAGGAAGAGGCCTGCACCTCAGGGTTTCCAAGCTAGCTCTAGTAGGGGTCCATGGAGAGGAGGCCGTGATAAAGGAGACCAGAGGCAGACGGCAGGACCTTGGGAGTACCAGGATATGCAGACCTTCCCAATTTGCCAAACATATGGGAGATGTCATTTGGGGTAATGCCTGGCAGGGAGAGGCGTATGTTATCTATGTGGGAGACCCGGCCACATGGCACGTGCATGCCTAGGCTTACAGGACCAGGTTCAAGCTCCTAAGCCCTATCGAGGAGGATATTAGGTAGCTTGGGGAGGAAATCAAGCACCTCGTGGAGGCCAACGGAGGAACGTAGCCCTAGCGCGAGTTTACGCTCTGATGCCAGGTGATGCTGAGCCTGCTACGGATGTGGTAATAGGTACATTTACTGTTTTATCATATCCAGTTATTGTTCTTTTTGACTCGGGTGCTACTAATTCTTTCATCTCTACATCTTATGTTAAATTATCTGAGAGTGAGGCCCAATCATTAGATATAGCACTATCACTAGCTACACCATCTGGGTCAGTGATCAGATATCAGAGGGTACTTAGGGGCTATCTAATAGAAATTTAGGGGAAAGTGTTACTAGCTGATTTGATTGTATTTGATATGTGTGGCTTCGATATAATACTGGGTATAGACTGGTTGGTTTCCAATCACACCAGCATTGATTGTCGTCGAAAAAAGGTAATTTTCAGACCCCCTGGTACACAAGAATTCAAATTCGTTGGTTCACGGGTACGTGCTCCAACGTAGCTAGTGTCAACTGTGCAGGCGAACAGATTACTCCTTGACGGAGGTCAGGGGTTTATAGAGTTTGTGAAAGAAGTACTCGAAAAGGAATTTAAGATTGACAGCACCCCAGTGGTACAAGAATTTCCAAATATTTTTTCAGAGGAGTTACCTGTGTTGCCTCCTGTGCGCGAGGTGGATTTTCCTATAGATTTACCTCCAGGGACCTTGTCAATTTCTAAGGTTCCTTACCGTATGGCTCTAGCCGAATTAGGAGTATTAAAGGAACAGTTGCAAGGCTTGCTGGACAAGGGGTTTATACGACTCAGTGTATCACCGTGGGGAGCTCTAGTGTTGTTCGTAAAGAAGAAAGACGAGTATACGAGGATGTGTATCGATTACAAAGAAATCAACAAGGTTACTATTAAGAATAAATATCCTTTATTCTGTATAGATGATTTATTTTATCAGCTCTAGGGTATACGGGTATATTCAAAGATCGACCTCAGATCCGGGTATCATCAAGTGAGAGTAAAAGTAGAGGACGTCGCGAAGACAATCTTCAGGACCAAGTATGGGCACTACAAGTTCCTCGTTATGCCTTTTAGTTTGACAAATGCCCCAGCCGTGTTCATGGACTTGATGAATAGAGTTTTTCACTAGTATCTAGATTAATTTATAGTAGTTTTCATTGATGATATACTGGTGTACTCGAGGAGTTTTGAGAATCATGAGGTGCATTTGAGATAGGTACTGCAAACGCTCAGGCAAAAGAAACTCTATGCCAAGTTTAGCAAGTGTGAGTTCTGGCTTAAGAAAGTTGCATTTTTAGGCCACATGATCTCAGGAGACGGTATTTTAGTGGATCCCAGCAAAATCGATGCAGTAGTAAATTGGGCTAGGCCGAAGAACGTACAGGAAGTTAGAAGTTTCTAAGGACTGGCTGGTTATTACCGTCGGTTTGTTGAGGGGTTTTCAGCTTTATTAGGACCTCTCACACATTTGACTAGGAAGAATGTCAGGTTTGTGTGGGATGAAGAATGCGAGCAGAGCTTCCAGGAATTAAAGCAGCGGCTCATCACTGCACCAGTACTGACGATTCCATCAGGAGGTGATGGTTATGTCATCTACAGTGACGCGTCTTTGAAAAGGCTCAATTGTGTACTGATACAACATGGTAGGGTGGTAGCATATGCGTCCAGGCAGTTGAAAGAGTATGAAAAGAACTACCCTACTCACAATTTGGAATTGGCTATGGTTGTACACGTATTGCAGATTTAGAGGCATTACCTTTATGGTGAGAGGTGTGAGATATTTTCTAATCACAAGACTCTAAAGTATTTCTTCACACAAAAAGAGTTGAACATGCGGTAGAGGAGGCGGTTGGAACTTATTAAGGATTACAACTGCACCATCAGTTACCACCTAGGTAAAGAAAATGTGATGGCTGATGCTTTGAGCCGTAAGTCAGAGGATACAGTGTAGTTAGCAATAGCAATTCAACACCCGATTCAGATGGACTTGGAAAGGCTCGGTGTGGAATTAGTGAAGAATGATCCTCAGGTGCTTATTTCCAGTTTAGTGATACAACCTGCACTATATGAGAGAATTAAAGCTACTCACAGAGATGATCTAGAATTAGTGGAGGTGCTTGCCAGAATACGGGGATGGTCAGGGAGGGGAATTCAGTATTGCCGATTATGGGCCCCTTAGATTTCGCACCAGATTATGTGTGCCTGCGGATGTCAACATTAGAAGAATGATTCTATAAGAGGCACACGGATCTCTAAACACTATTCATCCTGGCAGTATGAAAATTTATAGGGATCTGCAGGAGTATTTCTGGTGGAGTGGCATGAAGAGGGAAATAGCCAAATTTGTACAATAGTGTTTGACGTGCCAGTAGGTTAAGGTTGAGCACCAGAGACCAATTGGTCAATTGTAGTCACTTTTCATTCTCGAATGGAAGTGGGACCACGTATCCATGGATTTTGTTACTGGGCTGCCGCTAGCACCGCATGGTCAGAATTCTATTTGGGTGGTGGTCGATAGGTTGACGAAGATAGCGCACTTTCTACCCATTAAAGTTATCTACCCTATGAACAGGTTAGCAGAGATTTATATACAAAAGATTGTTCGAACCCATGGAGTACCGGTATTCATAGTCTCAAACCGTGACCCTCGCTTTACATCACGGTTTTGGAAGAGTCTGTAGGAGGTTTTAGGGACTCAGTTAGCATTTAGCACTACTTTCCACCCTCAGACTGATGGTCAGACTGAGAGGACAATCTAGATATTAGAAGATATGTTTCGTGCCTGTGTGCTAGACTTTGTAGGTAGCTGGATTCAATTTTTTCCGCTAGTTGAATTTGCTTATAATAACAGTTATCAGACTAGCATTAGCATGGCACCCTACGAGGCATTATATGGTAGGAGATGCTGATCTCCTCTTTTTTGGGATGAAGTAGGTGAAATGCGAGTTTTGGATCCATAGATAATTCAGCAATCGCGTGATAAAGTCCAACTTATTCGAGATAGGATCAATGTAGCGCAGAGTCGGCAAAAAGCTACGCAGATACTCACTGCCGAAAATTGGAATTTGTAGTAGGTGATCATGTATGTCTAAGAATAACTCCACTGAAGGGGATCTTGAGATTTTGGAAGAAGGGTAAGTTGAGCCCTAGGTTTATTAGCCCATTTGAGATACTTGAGAAGATTGGGTCAGTAGCTTATCAGCTAGCCTTATCGCCATCTCTATTTCGAGTTCATGACGTATTTCATGTTTCTATGCTAAGGAAATATGTCCCAGATCCTTTCCATATCATTAGCCATGCAGAATTGGAAGTCAGGTAGGCTTTAGCATATGAAGAAGCTCCAGTACAGATTTTAGATAGAAAAGAACAAGAACTGTGCAGCAAGAAGATACCACTAGCAAAATTTCTATGGAGAAACCACGTGATTGAGGAAGCCTCATGGGAGCTTGAAGATGAAATCAGATGGAAATATCCCCACTTGTTCGATGAATTATAGTATTGATGTATATGCTAGGATGATAATTTTATTTTGTTGAGTTCAGTGTAATTGTAATGTAGAGTATAGGTTAGGTAGTATTTTGGTTTTGGGGGAAATTTTATTTTATGATTGTAATCTCCCAGGACTACCCATGTAACCACAGTATTCCTCCGCCATAAGTGAGGGCAAGTAATAAAATAAGTAGACCATTTACATTTGAGAATGAAGGATCATATGAATAAGTGAATTTTGAGGACGGAATTTTATAAGGAGGAGAGAATGTAGTGACCCGAAGAATAATGTTATTTAAATAATAAAGAGGGAGAGAAATGGAAACAGGAACAAAAGGAGGCAGCAAAGCATTGGTCGACGACATTGCATTTTGGATATAATAACCCTAGAAATTTTCCAAGCACTCGTCGATGAACACAGGGGTTTCATCAACAAGGGTTCTTTAGGATCTTGTCGACAAGGTCCCGTCTCATCAATGAGAAGATACCGAGAGAGGATTATTGGAAAGTCTAAAATTCATCAACGAGGGGGCAAGTTCGTCGACAAACTTTCTATAGGACTCGTCAAAGAGGTGACGTGGCTCGTTGACGAATCCTGTAGTATAAATAGTGCAAAACCTCGGTTAAACACAGAATTTTAGTGCCGCGTTTCCTCTTTCTCTCTCCTACGGTTCTCCTTCCAAATTTCTTCGATTTCGACCCCGTTAGTTGCCAGATCAACAATCTGAGGCCACCATGACGCTCCTAGCAGAATTCTCTTCAAGTCTGCTGGGGCCAATCGTCGGTGGGGTTGAGTCGAATTTCTCCCCAGAATCAGGGTAAAGTCTTTTATTCAGTTTTTGGCCTTCTGGCAGTTGTAGGAAATGATGTAGGCCAAGAAATATTAATATTATGTTCTGGAAAATGTGCTTTTCAGGGTGTGGAATAGGATGCCCTGTGGGTGTAGGACCAGTATACGATAGGGGCTTTTCGACAGTTAGGTAAGGGAAACATGTTATCCTAGGAAAACCTAGTATGATTTCAGTATAAAGTTTGTGTTTTTACCAGATTATTATTCAGAGCAGAAATTTATGCAATTTATTATTGAGGTTAAAATATTTTAAATTATTGTGTGGCATAAAAGTACGAATACAGTATAGAAACATGTTTATATAGTATTTTCATGAATATGTTTTACAGAATATACATATAATGAAATGTGTTTATAGTATCTTTCATAATACCATGATTTTACAGTTTTATAGCACCATAATAGGTAGATTCACAGTTATCTCAAAAAAATACAGTTAATATAGTTACAGATTATTACAGTATCATGGTTTATACCGTTATTACAGAATCATAGTAAAACAATTAGTTGTATATAGAAACATATTATATAGTATCAAACCCTAATGGATCAGACAGTAGAGCATGGTACAGTAGCTACAGATATACAAATATTCAGTTTAGAGTGCAACCACTTAACTCAGATAGTAAGTAGTATGAGGTCGATTGTACCTAGTTGTGGATAGACTCTTCATTAGATATGGCTTAAGGAGGGCCGATATGACCGAGGAGTAGAGTGGTTTACATTGATCGGCCATCCAGGATAGATCCAGCCTTCAGGCCGCACAACCCTGTTATGAGGGGTTAAATCATGACATACAACCATTCATGGAAATATTTATCTTTATAATGAGGTTGTTATATAACCCCTTCTCTATACATATCATCCAACTCATATAATATATTCTCCTAATTAATTCATCTCTCCTGATCTTAATTCAAGGTTCAATCTTGCAACCCAGATACCTAACCCAACGATAGTTTACCATGACTTTCTTGAAATCGTCACCTGACTCACTCGAAAAATGAGCAGCTCAAAAGCTATCCCAAGTATAGGAGTTCTATCGTGTAATATTAAGCCCAAGGGCTAGATCATCTCCTCAAGGAATGCGTTTTAATCTCAGATCTTACTTTCTTCCAATCGAAATTAAAAAGGTACTAAACTCAGTTCAGATTCGAGTTTTCAAGATTGTGGAGACTTAAATGAAAACACAAATTAAAGTCCTAAAACTATCACGCATGGAATTAAATAACAATAATAAAAACCCTAGTCTACTTAAGGAAACACTAGATCATACTAACTAAAAATGGAAACTTTAAACATGGAATTAAAATAACAATAATGAAAACCCTAGTCTACTTAAGGAAATACTGGAACACGCGTTAATTAAAAATAGCAACCTAGAACATGGAATTAAAAACACACAATGGAAACTAAACTAGACACATACTAAAAAAAAACCGAACCTACTAAAAATCGAACCTTTAGCACAATTAAGACATCAAATCAAGACTCACAATTTAAATGCAAACATGAATTCAACGGAAATTTAAAAAAACGTAAACAATAACGGAACACAATAAAAACACAACCTTTACTAATCATAGACCCTAACTAAATCGAATTTCGACAAAAAAAAAATATCTAAATTTAATTAAGAATGCTAAATTAAAATAACTATCAATTAGATAAACAAAGAGATTAATTTAACAATAATGAAATACCCAACATTACTCAACTTAAACAAAAAGAAAGAAAACTCCAATAACATTAAAAAAAACTAAACTTTCTTCAATATTCCAAGATTCAAAGAAAAGTAAACAAAAGAAAGAAAGAAAGGAAAAGAGAGAGAGAGAGAAACAAATCCACGGAGCCGTGAAGTTGCTGCTGTGCTGGAGAAGTTGCTGCTGCGCTTTGGTGGTCCTGCTATGGAGTCGGCTAGTGTTTGCTGTGCTTGGGGACTGCTGAAGATGGTGGAGGAGGCTGGCCGTATTGCAAGAGGGCAGAGGATGCCAAGAGAAACAGAGGAAATGGGGAGAGTGAGGGAGGAAAGACAAAGGGAAGGAAGAGAGACAAGGGGAGAGAAGCAGAATTGAAAAGAACAAAAAAAACAAACTAAAGAAGAAGAAGAAGAAGAAGAAGAAGAAGGAGAAGAGGATAATGGGGAGCCATGGGGGCTGCCTACGCAGGAAGAGAAAGAGAAGGGTTAAATAGGATAGAGGGGGAAAGCCCTAGACCCGAATAGGAAACCCGAATTGCTATATTTTTTTATTTTTTTTATTCTCTGTTCATCGCAAATCTGACTCTTCTGAAGCCCGTTTCTTACAAAACTCAAAACATAAAAGTTGTAGATGATCCTTTGTTCTTTCTCTAGAAATTTGAATTGTCTCGATCGGAGCTCGTACGAAAAAGTTATGTATAAAATACGAACAGTCAGATCCTTTGTTGGTTTTGATTCTCGGGAATTTTCCTGCGACAAAAAATTACCAAAACTTCATAAATAGTGCAATAAAGTTCAAGAATGATGATTTTGGCATTTTATTAAAATATTGGACAATTTTAGATATTTAATTAAAAATATAAACGGTAAAGCCCGGGTTAAGCGTCCAATTACGCAGTTTTGACGCGTAATCACACCCTCCAACTAACGTTTTGCTAGTCTCTAGCAAATGACGTGAATGAATTTCAGGGCGGTGCCTACAACTACAAACTCCAATAATCATGAAATCAATGCACATGCGACACTATTATACCACTTCACATACAAACATAACTGAATTTCACACAAGTTCGTTCATGTTCAATGCACACGACTCCAAAGCACGTCGCTCATGCAAGTTTCATCATTTATATGTCATTTAAGAGAAATATACTCACATGAAGTTAATCAGAGGTACATTCAGAGTTAATGCAATCATATAAGTTCGAGTATAAATAGGTAAACTCTCGAAGTGTGTGTGATGTGCGTGACTCAGTACACCTAGGATACCAATGGACACCTACAGAACGGTCACTTTAACTCGGCCTAAGTGGTATACTCTCAAAAACACTCAAAGAAAATGGGTTCACTCATCAAATGTGAGGAGGAGTGTCGCGATCAAACATCCCATATATTAAAAGGAACAAAGCTAAGTATATGGAGTGGACTAGTTTGGAAAGGATCTAGCCTATCTATGAGGTGTCGGAGCATCTTCTCACCTACTCGCCATATCCAACTGAGACCACCCTAGATCAACTTACTCACAAACTTGTCGTGAATACATCTGAGGCATTAATCGGTTGAAGAATCTTCATACGTAGAAAATATGTGTCGTCCTTGACTTTTTGTGATATGTATTTGGGCCAGCATTGACATTTCATTTCATACGCATGTATATTGCTTGTTCTTTTTTCTGCTCATTCTTTATTTTCTGACTTTTCTTGATCAATAAGGACAATATTAACACTTCTTTTGTAATTTTCATACCATCAATGGGAATTGAGCTCGAATAGGGGTCCATGAATTCAGTTTATCTCTAGGGGTGGCTCAGCCTTCACATTTTGAGTAGGCTACAAGACCTAGGTTTCTATCTCCCCACTAGGTGTCACCTCTAGGCTAGCAAATCAAAAATAAAGACTAGTGTACAAGGAATCATCCAGAAAAAAAGAATTGAGTTCTATGAACTCTGATTTGATATTAACGCTCAAAAGGATGATAAATAGCTCAAGGATATCTCACAAGGTGTCATAGTCGCCACGGATATTCTCTTAATGCTCACAGGAAACCCTAAGTGCAATGAATCACATGAATGTGTTTATTCAGCCTCGTGAGATGCCGTGTAAATACAGGAAATTATATAGTCAAATTAACATAAATGTACTACCAATCGATTCTTCATGGAGTCATAAGATCATATAAAGAGAAAACTATGCATGATTGACTCAAGTGTGTCATTCTTAAGTTATACGCAAGTATGCAAAAGGTATGAGTCAGTGTTAAGCATGGCATAATGCAATGTAATCCTTCAGTGCTCCTCCTTTCTTTCTCTCTTTCTTTTTGATTTTTATTTTTTTTTTTTTATTTTTTTGAAATATAAAACCCGGTACGTGTACGTGCACAGTGTTACATACGAATGCTCATCCCTCCCAACTAAAATGGAACATTGTCCTCAATGTGAAAGCATAGGGGAAATAGAAAGGACTGTGCATGGGAAAAGTAAAGCGTACCTGAGTGGCGAAATAACAAAAATTAAACTACGAGAAAATGGTCCTGAAAACTAACTAAAAATCAAATAAGATAAAATAAAAGGAAAATACGGAAAAGAAAAACATCACAATTGTCTGGCGGAGGCTCTGGAGGAATTTTGTCTAGTGGCCGCAGGTCTATAAATTGCAATGGCGGTTCTCCAAATTTGAGCCGCCACAATCGATCATTCTTCATACCTGCACGAAAATCAACCTTAGATAAATTAATATGTGTCAAAATACCAAACAACTTGTGTGCAGGTCGACCCTCGTGTGTGGATAAGAAAGGGTCTTTATTCAACATTGTGTCCAGGAAATGTACTTCTTTACGAACTAACGGTTGAGAGAAAGTGATCGAAATAATTACCTGCAATTCTTTAGAAGCATTAACATTAAAGGTTTTACCTGGTTCTTTGAAAATTATATGCTCACCAGACTGGTCACCCTCTTTATCGGGTGTACATATCATCATACCACTACAAGAGTCTGCCTCCACACTAGGCTCCTTAACATCTTATTCAGGTGGGAGTGACGGTTTCACGATTTCTGAGCTCGGAGTATGAGGTACCACAGGTTGGTACTCTGTATGAGTGTCAGTATCCTCATCAACTAACTGTTCCGCTTTTGGGTTCACTTCCTCTGATTTTTCTTCGAATTCATCTACTTCAGCCGTAACTTTCGGTTCTAAGACAGCTGTTTGCCGGGCGATGAGCATCTCAGGTTGGGGAAATTCTTTCTCGTTTCTTGAAGTAGTGGTGGTCTCTGCTGTCTCAAGAGAAACATCATGTATTTGTTGGTGTGGTTGTTGGTACTCTTGAGAACTAGGCTGAAGTTCTGCGAGTGTTTCCTCGTTTTCTAAGATGTCCAACTGTGTGCTTATCGCATTAATGGTATCCCGCAATTCATTATTATGATCAACTTGAGTTTGCATGAATTGCTGGAGCATGTTCGCCATTTGTGTTATGCTATCCTCCAGAAATTCTGACGGCGTACAGCTCGGAGAGATCTGTTGTGGCTGATACTGAGGCAGAGGGTTGTTTGGGTAGTTTGGTGGTTCATATGCATCACCACCACTAATTGTACTGATAGGGTGTGCAGGCATGGGTGCCTAAATGTATCGTGTGTTGCACTGTGGGACATTGTCAGCTAAGTAATCAAAGAATGATAATACCTGATCTGGATCCTCGCTGATGGGCTCTCCATTAGACATAGTCTGGACAAAACACTTGCAATTAGGGGTAAGAGCACTATAAAAATAATCAGCTAACCTCCATGAGTCAAACCCGTGATGTGGACAAGTGCGTAGTAAATCCTTGAATCGCTCCCAGCAAGCCCAAAATGTCTCGTCATCCTGCTGCACAAAATTAAGAATTTGTTCCTGCAAAAATTGAGTTCTCTGTGAGGGACAAAATACATGCAGGAATTCACGTTCCATATCAGACCAATTAGTGATAGAATGAGGTCTCATAGAATGAAACAAAATTAGTGCCCTATCCTGCAAAGTAGCAAGAAATAAATTCAGTCTAGTAGATTCGTCAGTTTTAGCATGAGAGAAAAACATGTTGCAGGTTAATTCAAACTCTGTTAAGTGCTGATATGGGCACTCAGATTCCATCCCGTAAAACTCGGGTAGCAATGACGTCCTCCCGCGCTGCATCATGAAATTAAGCTCGTCATAAGGCAAAACAGTGGAAGAGGATGCAGTGGCATATTCAAGCTGCAAAAAGTCCATTATCGTGCGCAGTGCATATGCAGCCATTTTTCAAAACTCGATTTTTTTTTCTTTTTTTGTTTTCTACTTTTTTTTTATTTTTCTTAAAACTAATAAAAATGACGGGAAAAACGCAAAATTGAGACCAAGAACGACATTCTCCGGCAACGGCGCCAAAAACTTGACTCACTCGAAAAATGAGCAACTCGAAAGTTATCCCAAGTATAGGAGTTCTATCGTGTAATATTAAGCCCAAGGGCTAGATCGTCTCCTTAGGGAATGTGTTTTAATCTCAGATTTTACTTTCTTCCAATCGAAATTAAAAAGGTACTAAACTCAGTTCAGATTCGGGTTTTCAAGATTGTGGAGACTTAAATGAAAACACAAATTAAAGTCCTAAAACTATCACGCATGGAATTAAATAACAATAATGAAAACCCTAGTCTACTTAAGGAAACACTAGATCATACTAACTAAAAATGGAAACTTTAAACATGGAATTAAAATAACAATAATGAAAACCCTAGTCTACTTAAGGAAATACTGGAACACGCGTTAATTAAAAATAGCAACCTAGAACATGGAATTAAAAACACACAATGGAAACTAAACTAGACACATACTAAAAAAAAATCGAACCTACTAAAAATCGAACCTTTAGCACAATTAAGACATCAAATCAAGACTCACAATTTAAATGCAAACATGAATTCAACGGAAATTTAAAAAAACGTAAACAATAACGGAACACAATAAAAACACAACCTTTACTAATCATAGACCCTAACTAAATCGAATTTCGACAAAAAAAAAATATCTAAATTTAATTAAGAATGCTAAATTAAAATAACTATCAATTAGATAAACAAAGAGATTAATTTAACAATAATGAAATACCCAACATTACTCAACTTAAACAAAAAGAAAGAAAACTCCAATAACATTAAAAAAAACTAAACTTTCTTCAATATTCCAAGATTCAAAGAAAAGTAAATAAAAGAAAGAAAGAAAGGAAAAGAGAGAGAGAGAAACAAATCCACGGAGCCGTGAAGTTGCTGCTGTGCTGGAGAAGTTGCTGCTGCGCTTTGGTGGTCCTGCTATGGAGTCAGCTAGTGTTCTGCTGTGCTTGGGGACTGCTGAAGATGGTGGAGGAGGCTGGCCGTATTGCAAGAGGGCAGAGGATGCCAAAAGAAACATAGGAAAGGGGGAGAGTGAGGGAGGAAAGACAAAGGGAAGGAAGAGAGACAAGGGGAGAGAAGCATAATTGAAAAGAACAAAAAAAACAAACTAAAGAAGAAGAAGAAGAAGAAGAAGAAGAAGAAGAAGAAGAAGAAGAAGAAGAAGAAGAAGAAGAAGGAGAAGAGGATAATGGGGAGCCATGGGGGCTGCCTACGCAGGAAGAGAAAGAGAAGGGGTAAATAGGATAGAGGGGGAAAGCCCTAGACCCGAATAGGAAACCCGAATTGCTATATTTTTTCATTTTTTTTATTCTCTGTTCATCGCAAATCTGACTCTTATGGAGCCTGTATCTCACAAAACTCAAAACACAAAAGTTGTAGATGATCCTTTCCTCTTTCTCTATAAATTTGAATTGTCTCAATCGGAACTTGGACGAAAAGGTTATGCATAAAATACGAACAGGTGTCGGTTTTGATTCTCGGGAATTTTCCTGCGACAAAAAATTACCAAAACTTCATAAATAGTACAATAAAGTTCAAGAATGATGATTTTGACATTTTATTAAAATATTGGATAATTTTAGATATTTAATTAAAAATATAAATGGTAAAGCCCGGGTTAAGCGTCCAATTACGCAGTTTTGACGCGTAATCATCACCCCAGGAAAATCACACAAACCACCACAGAAGTCCTGCATCTAGGCTACAAAATCAGACCTCAAATTCCTTTATCCTATACTCTGGTATTATTACTGCTACATTTTAGAGTCTACAGAACCTAGTATCCTAGGCTCTGATACCAAACTATAACGACCTGCTTATATACTCACATAATATAAGTAAAATAAATAAAACAGTCAACCCAAACCCGTGGGTAACAAGGACACCTGTCATTCACAGCGAAAACTTAAGCAGCAGTAAATATAAATCACATTCTCAAAACCATTGAATACATAATACCAAAGTCTACTATAATCCTATGATACTATGTTTATATACAATCTCCAAAAATACCAAAATAAGCCTAGGATCTTACACAAAAATCTCTTGATCCTATATTAAAACTTACCCTTCTAGCAGGGAAGCTCAACTCACTTAGCAGCGGCCCTGACTCGCTGATCTCTTTGGGTTTCCTGAAAATCATTTAATGTTCAGGGGGAGACACTTCTTAGTAAGAGAAAATAAACTAAATACAGTTGTGTGACAATATGAATATTTAATGATAATATAGATATATTGTACAATCTTCATACCAGAGAACATTCATCATTTAATAAATGCAAAATGAATACTTTCATATTTCTAATAAATCATACTAATCATGAAATGTCCGTTATAGCTGATAATACTAAAAACATACTCAGGATAAATAGCTAGCTGATGTCATGTATTACCCCCCATGATGGGTTGTGTAGCCCGAAGGCGGGACTCGACAATGGCTAGCAGACCACTATAAAGTCAAAAATGTCTGTAAGTACAATGGGTCCGCCACACCCTGGTCCGGACTGCCATGTGGACGTCTACACTCTACACTGAAAGCCACATCGACCATCCATCTCCCACCCCCTCGTGGGGTGGTTAGCACCAATCTGATCATAGATATCTGATCTATAAGCTATGATACTGTACTCCTAAACTGAACTAAACTAACATCTGGATTCTTAGAACATATAATACATGATTATATAGCATTTAACATAAATGAATTGATAGCATTTTCTATAATTTCATAAATACGGCCTTGTGCTGAACATTTCATAAATACGGCCTCGTGCCGAACATTTAAAAAATACGGCCTCGCACCAAAATCATACATAAAGCACGACCTCACGCCGGCTATCAATCACGGCCTTGTGCCGAATATCTCATACATATAATTCTGAATAATAAATCAATTATCATGTATTTTCAACATCATTTTGTACTGTATTATTTCATATTCCTGAAAACATGCTTCATTTATAACATTGTCATATCATAATACTTTTCACATAAAGGAATATTCATGTCACACATTTGCTGTATAAAACCTTACATTATATTCTAAAATCATAATTTCTGGCATCTTATACATATATATACATTTCAACATAATAGCATTATTTTCCCAAATGAGCATTTCCTTCGTAATATACAAATATAATACATGTTTTCCTGAAAATTAATTTGATAATATATAATAATAATTTGCATGGAAAATAACTGCTTTAGTTTATTCCCTTGCCTAGTAGTTAAAAGAAACCCCCTAATTTCACTTGTCTTGCATCCATAGGGTTCCCCGTTCAATACCCTAAATTCAACAATCCCCAGAACTAAACTTCAATATTTTCATATGAATATCGTTTCCAATAACCATGAAAAGACCAAATTCAGCATAAAAGTCCTTACCTCAACTCAGGGATGAATTTCAACAGAGTTCCACTGACGATCCGCTCCGGCAGATATGCAGAAAACTTCTCCAAGAGCATCGTGGTGGCTTCAAATCCTCGAACCGACAGAAATTCGGTTCAAAATCGAAGAGAGAAGGGAGGGAAATAGAAGGGAGGAGAGATAGAGAGAGAGAGAGAGAGAGAGAGAGAGAGAGAGAGAGAGTTCTGTGCCGAAAATTAAGCTTAAAAATTAAGTTTTGGCTATTTATAATGCGGGATTCGTCAACGACCCACATCACCTCATCGACGAGTCCTGTAGAAAGTTCGTCGACGAACCTGTACCTTTGTCAACGAATTTCAGACTTCCCAAAGATCCTCTCTCGATATCTTCTCATCGACGAGACAGGACCTCATCGACAAGATCTTGTAGAACCCTTGCTGACGAAACCCTTGTGTTTGTCGAAAAGGCTTGGAAAAATTTCTTGGATTACACCCCAAAGTGCAACGTCGTCGACGAAGTCGGCTGCCTCTTTCTTTTACTGTTTTCATTTTCCTCTCTCTTATTATTTAAATACCATTATTCCTCGGGTCATTACACTAGCTGCTCAAATCTATCAAGGATCGACGGCCCATGTACCAAGAGAGGATCGTGGAGCACCCGAGAGTGTTCTAGGAGGCTTAAAGGAGAGAGAGAGATGAGAAAGAAAGAGAGCCTCCAAACCCTAACTTTTAGAGAGAGAGAGAGAGAGAGAGAGAGAGAGAGAGAGAGAGAGTGGGTGAGTTAGAAACAAAAAATAAAACATAACAACTTAACTTATGGACTCTATCCCCATATGAAATCGTCGACGATTTTCCTGTGCTTGATGAAACGATTGACAATTTGGCACTTAAACGCTCTTGGTAGTTTGCCTTGTAGGAAAATTGTCGATGGTTTTTCTGAGTCCCTCCAAACCATCAATGGTTTGGTCCTAGCCAAACTATTTTCCTTCCTTTTTCTTATTTTTCCTTTCCTTTATTTATTTCCCTTTTCTTTTATTTATTTTTCTTTTATTTTCTGAGTTTTGGTCTTTGCAATCTCCCCCTTTTATAAAAATTTTGTCATCGAAATTTTCTAACCAATTATTTTACCTAACTCTAAAATTACCTAACCATCCTCATACCACAAATTTCAATATATTCCACAGATATACATAAATACGTCACTTTAAATCACATCCTCAATTTAAACATCAAACACCCAACTTGACCTCAAACCGTCAAATCACAACACCTAAATTATCAAAATTCTTTTTCAGAGGCTTATCCCCATAAATCAACCATCCTAACATTCGAGTTCTAATTTCAAGTTCCAATCTCTCTGCTCAGAAACATCACCGTCGATAGATTTACCATGATTTTCTGAAACTGTCGACTGATTCATAAAGTCACAGAAGTTCATCAAGAGATTTTTCCCTCAAAGCTACGTGACACAACTCAAAATTCCTAACAGCATCTTAATCTACCCATTCCTACCCTTATCCTAACTCAGACCTATACTCTAGTATTAATCTGCCCTAGAGTCTGCAAAACCTAACAACCTAAAGCTTATATACCACTTGTAATGCCCCCGAACCCTCCAAGTGGGGGCCAAGATGTTATGAGACCGTCCATACATCTCTGATACCACACTTAACATACACGCAACGAAAATTATTAAACATCCTCAATTAAAACACCAGAGTTCTATACTATACATCCCAAAGAGTGTATCCATTCACTTTATATTACATAACTAGGAATTAAATCTAACTTTTAAATACTTCATATCTTACAACCACTCATAATTACCAAAATCTAGACCCTACCCTCGAGCTGGCTAAGCTCAATCGCTAGAGGGTCTTGAAAAATAAGTTTTATATTGGGGTGAGACACTTCTCAGTAAGGATGGAATAAATTATAATAGTGTGTGGCAAATAAGTATTAGTGTACACAAAATATAGTCGTTTCTTAATCAAAATCAACTGAAAAGACACATGCAGACTGCACTCATACATACACAACCATTATTTATAAGCGAGAGCTCCCGAGGATTGGGGAGATTACACGCCCATACATGTAACGCCCCTTTGCTCTAATACCATTTGTAACTTGCCCTTTTTGATTTGGGTGTGGCTACAACTGATACTTATCAGGGCAGTGACCTTACTTAGTAAGTCATCGGGTGGAGAGTTTTACTTCGCCATAATCATTAATGCATTTTAACTTCACACACATGTACTCACACACATTCAACACCAATTATACCCCAGAGATCCACGTATACACGTATCATTCATCATAACAGAACACGCCAATATTCACAACACATTCAATTCACATGCGCGTACTCAAGTCCATAGTAAACAATACACAAATACTTCACTTCTACATTTCACTTTTTGTGGTTCTCAGGACATCCCTCCCCATCATTCCCTCTACGTACTAAGCATCCTTCCCCATTGTTCTCAGAACGTACTTCACTTCAGACATGCTACACTTTCACATTGACCTATTCGTGGTAAATTAATAAAACAAATTTTTGCCTTACTACATTTTACCCCATTTATATAAATGACAATATAACGACCTCCTCAAGTCTTGCCAACGTTATATTGTTAATTATACGAATAACCACACAATCACCCAAATACACAAGCTTAGATACCACAGTGACTCACAACCAGTTTATTATAAAGAATTAATCTCATGCCACACAGTTTGGATGTCAACCATACTGATATATACTATTAATAAATAATATATCCTACTCACATTGGTTTTTTCCCAAATATGAATTATAATCAAAACCATCGTTTTCAAATGCCTAATCCATTTAGAAAAATCATACATATATACACATACTCATATACTCGAATTTAACCGGTTAAAACTTAATAAAAAGCTGGTATAATTTATTCCTCTTACTTGTTCCTCAAAATTCTGCCTAAAACTTTCCAAAAAACCTCAAACCCTAGCTTCTCAAATCTATTGAGGATCGACAACCCACGTATAGGGAGAGGATCATGGAGCACCCAAGAGTGTTCTAGGAGTCTTAGAGGAGAGAGAGAGAGATGAGAGTGAAAGAGAGCCTCAAAACCCTAACTTTTAGAGAAAGTGTGGGTGAGTTAGAAATGAAAAAGAAAAAATAACAACTTAACTTATGGACTCAGCCCCCGCACGTAAATGTTGACTGTTTTTCTATGCTTGAAGAAACCGTCGATAGTTTGACACTTAAACGCTCTCGGTTGTTTCCCCTACAGGAAAACCGTCGACGGTTTTTCTGAGTCCCTCTGAACCGTCGACGGTTTTGTCCTGGCCAAACCCTTTTCCTTCCTTTTTCTTATTTTTTATTTCCTTTATTTATTCCCCCCCCCCCCCCATTTTTTTTTTTTTTAATTTTCTGGGTTCGGGTCATTACAAGACAACTGATATACCTCAAAATATCTTCAAAACTATACTTAAAACCAATATAATAATGATCTTCAATGATGCTAGATTAATCAACCATTACTAACACAATAATTCAACACAGTAAGTCTCTTTAATAATGCTAGATTAATCAACCCTCACCAACACACTAATTCAACACAATAACTCTTTTCAATAATGTTGGATTAATCAACCCTCACCAGAACAATAATGATCATCAATAATTGATCAACCTCCACCACTATAAAAAGGGACTAGGAGAAGAGGTAAGCATCTCATTCATGCTCACTCTTTCTACTGTTGCAATTCATATCCTCTCAATAGTCCCTTAGGCATCAGAGTGATCCCCCAGAGGACACCTCGTGTCCTCCTAGCCATCCTTACTTTCTCTCTCTCAAGTGGTCGTGGTCAAGGAACGTCTCCATAGATCGTTCAATTTTCAAACAGCAATAATTATTATTTTTAATTTAAAGTTCAGTATGCAATTGGATGGAGAATGTTAATTAATGCAATAAGGGTGTTTGGTTCCTAGTGTTTTAATATTTTTCAACATTCTCATTGTTACGAAAATTGGCTCAGAAAATAAATAATATTTCTGGTAGGATCGAAATTTGGATCGGGTTAAGTATGATCCCGAAAAATTAATGGTAAAAAAGAAATAAATGAAATAGCATGCACAAGACACAAAAGATTTATGTGGTTCGGTAGTGTGCCTATTCCACGTGTGAAAACGGATCAGAAGTGTTCACTAAAAAAATAGGAGTACAAAATATTGACAGCTCACACTATCGAATCCAAAATATAAATACACCTAATAATCCTCACAGGATATACACAAAATTGGATATATATATATATATATATAAATCTCTCAATTTTTCTATTTTGGGATGGAGCTCACAGCCGAGCACGCATGGCCTTATATAGGCAATCAAAGTGGCGCAAAGAGTCAAAGCCGTGTATGAAGCTAGTTGAATGGCGGCTGCGGGAAAAATAATTTATCATGTTTCCCTCGTGCTCACATCCGCCCACATGATCCAACACTCATAAATATGATAGTCACCTTGTTCCCCCAGTTGCTTTGAAATTGGGCTAACAATATCATATCTTCTTAAAAATAAATGGTTCACACAAAATACAATAAGCGATAAGAAGGATCAACAAGAGCTGCATTTCCCCATTGCATACAGAATTATGGAGCCGGCTGAATCAGATGGGCAGGTGAGTTGGGGATCCCTTCTTGTGCCTTGTGTCCAGGAGTTGGCTAAGGAGTCAAGTGTCACTGTTCCACCCCGATACATCCGTCATGAGCAGGAGCAAGCTATCAAATGGGATCCCTCTCATGAAGTCCCAGTCATCGACATGCAATGCTTGTTATCTGAAGAATCCATGGATTCTGAACTGGGCAGGCTTCACTGTGCCTCCAAAGAATGGGGTTTCTTCCAGGTACTACCCCTACAATTCATAACTCCTCCATTAGTGCTCGTGTATCTATTAAGAACCTTGAAATCTTATGCATTTCATACGCTGCCAGTTTTTAAGATCTGAGGGAATTGGCTTGGAGTCAGTCTGTTCAACCTCATCGTCCTGTTTGATAAAATGGAACCTTCTTTCTTTGTTTTTCCTCTTTTTATAATCAACATTTTTGCCCAATATTTCCCTTTCAATGCCATCCCATATTGTGCCACACTGCTACAAAAGTTATGTTAAAACTCAAGTTTTGGTATCCTTTGGACCAAAAGGCGTTAATCCCCCCAGGGACTTGGCTTTGTGATTTGTTTCACCAGATAGTTTCTTAGATTATGTAGATTAGATAAAGGCTCATTATCAACCAACTGACGAGTCAAGATCAAGTGAGTAAACAATAAAAATGATTCAATGATTCATGGCCCCGTGAAGTATTAGGGCCTTGGATGTGGAATCTGGTGGGATTCCAAACATGGCACTATTAATGCAAAGATTTATGATTTGCAAATTGACAAAGTGCAAAATCATGATGTCTTAGACTATAATTACTTTCCAAAGATGTTATTATTTGCAAGATCACAAGGCCTGGTTTGTTTCTAAATTATAAGCATGATAAATTTATCACAGCTGGTAAACCATGGGGTGAGCTCTTCATTGCTGGAGAACTTGAAGACACAAATATTGGACTTCTTCAACATCTCAATGGAAGAGAAGAAGAAGTTTTGGCAGAAACCAGAAGATATAGACGGATTTGGACAAGTTCACGTTGTATCTGAGGAGCAGAAGCTAGATTGGGGTGACATGTTCTACATTAAGACACTCCCTGTCAATATGAGGAAACCCCATTTATTTCCCAAGCTCCCCCTACCATTTAGGTAGTTGCTGTGTTTTGGTTATTTGCTTATTTGCATGCTTGAGCAAATGCAACCATTAGTGCTTGTCCTAAACATGTTTCTGATTCAGGGACACCTTGGAACATTACTCATCAGAAGTGAAAAATCTAGCCATGTTTATCCTGGCACAGATGGCAAAAGCTCTAAAGATGGGATCAGAGGAAATGAAAGAATTGTTTGAAGATGGTGGCCAATCAATGAGAATGAACTATTACCCACCATGTCCGCAACCGGAGCAAGTGAATGGAATTAGCCCCCATTCGGATGCGACTGGTCTGACCATTCTCCTGCAGCTAAATGAAGTAGAAGGTCTTCAGATTAGGAAAGACGGCATGTGGGTTCCTCTGAAGCCTGTCTCGGGCGCCTTCATTGTCAACATTGGAGACGTCTTAGAGGTAATTTTATTTGGAGTAGACCCTAAAGACACCCTTGCTTTTCAAATTTGAAACAATCATTACTGACACTACAAGGTTGGGGAAGAAAGCCTCTTCCACATGACAACAAAATATCCACATACATTGGAAACCCAAAAATGGAAGACTCCCATACGAAAAAACCACAGTAGTAAAACCCAAGTAAAAACATGAGACAACCCAGAAAACCATTTACAATCCAAAGAACCAATTCACATAATTCCCAACAAAAAAAAAAACAATCCCCGGAGGCAATTTAGCAAATGCATGCCGAGAATCTCCCAAAAAAAAGCCTTCCAATTGGCAAATGCTTAGGTAAATTAAAAAGAGCCCAACCAATAATAAACAACACTTTTTGGGCCTTCCAGAGACGCAAGGCAAACCGGCAACCAACACAATAAAGGGGCAGTAATCTGCTTGGATCAGTACTATGTATGAAATTCAATTGGCAACCTGCTTGCGCATACATTTTGCCAAAATCACCACCACGCACACCCTACAATGACATAACTATTCCTTTACATGGTAAAGTTCCTAACACTCAGAACCAGGATATCCAAAAAATAAATCCCGACTACCCTCAGATCTCCCTTTAACATTCCTAGATACCCCCATGGTCTTAAATTTCCAGGAAATTGTCAAAATTTCCGTCAAAATTTTCTATTTTCGTCGCCCATGAAATTGAAATGGCAATCGATTTCTGTATTGCATAATTTCCATTGAAATCTCAATAAATCATCCAAAATTTATCGAAATCTCGAAATTTTAGTGAAACTTGTCGAAATTTTAACTATACGATGAAATTTCGTCAGAATTCAAATGAGAATTTTAGGAGTGAAGTGAAATTTCTATCCTAATTTATTTTATAGAAAGAAAATATTATTACAATTGCTTTTGAAATTAAATGAAAAGATAAACTTGCAACAACATTTTATTTAACCATTCATGTCTAAATTATCATTATTTGTATAATAATAATATTTAAATGATTTATAAATTTCTTTTGTATTAACTGAATATGTTTAATGTATATTATCTTACAAATATATTTGATACACATACTATTTTACAACTTTTTCACTTCATGCAAAGCATAAATGTATTTAATTTGTAATATATTAGTCCTAAAACTTATATTATTATGTTTATTGATCATTTCTAAAGTTTCATAAAAAATTTCATATTTTAATAAGAATTTTCCTTATTTTTTCAAATCAAAGTCGAAATCAAAATTTTGGTACTTTCTGGAGCTTCGAAATTCGAGTCGAGTCAAAATTGAAATTTAAGACCTTGGATACCCCACAATGAAAATATTAAACCTGCACCCTGACACCCCCCAAAAATCCTTCCCCGCTTGCTAACCCACTCTCACCCATTGTCCCGCATGAAAAAGGTTATTAGGTTATGCTACCTAACCATGTTAAAATTTAGGCATCCAATCAGATATTGGGATTGTGGGAAACCAAACTTAATAATTTCTCCCCTAGAAAAGAGTGAAGGCCACCGGACAAGATCTGATCTTACCCCAACACCCTCCATAACTAACCTCAACTAAATCTCTCCCTCCCCGAAACTTCCAATGCCCTAAAAAAAGCCCACCGCCAGCGTACCCCAGTCACTCGTTTCCAGCCAATCAGTGCTACAGCAGAATGACACTTTCTTCTCAATGACACGACAGAGTTCTCCAATGGTGGAGACAAAGCCCGAATAACTGGTTGCTAAAAATTCTTGAAGGTAAGGCCAAACATTGTGGTTTTCCTTTTTCTTTCAATAAAGAACTGCCATAGCAAAGGAATGTCTTGTGAATTGCAACTTCTGCAGACGAATGAATCAATTTATATCGATTTGCATGTGAATCAATTGATTCAGGTACTTCCTCAATTCTTTTATGCAATTTGACCCATTTTGGGTTGAATTGATTCAAATCATATAATTATAAAAACTATGTTTTTAGCCCCTCTCCTTCCTAAACTATAGATTCATGAACTATTAGCGATTTTTGTGTCTGTATGCAATGGCAGATTGTGACCAATGGAGAATATCATAGCATTGAGCATCGAGTAGTGGTAAACTCTACAAAAGAAAGGCTCTCCATAGCCACGGTTCTTAATCCAAGAATTGAGGGTGAAATAGGACCATCACCCAGCCTGATTACTGAACAGACGCCAGCGCAGTTTAAGAGAGTGGGAGTTCGCAATTACTATGACGGCGTCTTTGCTCGCAAGCTTTGTGGAAAAACTAACCTTGATGCCATGCGAATATGAAATGTTGAAGGCCAAAAAATTAGTTGATAAATGCTGTAAGAATGTAATAATAGTTGGTCGTAAGAGAAAAATTATTCTTCTAAAACCAAATGAGTGATGCAGCATTTCATGACAAAATGAAGTGGATTCTATTGTAATGAGCAGAATATTACTGATTAATGAATAAAACTATTATCTTACAGAACTATAATGTTTTGTTATCTAATTAGGTTAACATTGCTTCCCTATGGGACACATCATGGTTATCAGAACCCCAATCTCGATCGTGCGATCGTAAGCTCCTAGGATCCAAACTTGCTTAATTGATCCGGATCTTAAGTAGAATATTGGTAGCATCTTGGTAGGATCCTATCTAGATCATAGGATTGCGATCCTACCGATCCTACTTGTTCAATAGAATATGGATTTTTTCTAAGGTTTCTGAAGAAAAAAGCCCGGCATATATTTTTATTGGTCCAAACACTTTATTTTTGCAATAGACATAAATTTTGGTCTAGCAGGCTTAAGTGCATCAAAATTAGCGCAAAATAATGAGCATGTTATAGGATTTGTTCAATTAAATTTAAGTATAGCAGCTGAGCATCTCTCGAAAGCTCCCTTCCTTCATAATTGATAGCTCCCCGAGATCTCAGAGTTTTTGATAGACAGATCCTAAGTTGTCTATTAGTAGGCTTGGACCATTCCTTCTTCCAACAACAGTAGAGGCCAACTGAGAGCTTTGAGATCAGCAGAGGGTTTCAACAAATAGGGAGTTGCATGGTCAGGTCGAAAGCTTAAAGTTACAGGCTTGCAACAGTTACATATTATCTTTGCTTTTTTTTTTTTTTTTCCCAGAACTTTCTTCCTTTTTTTTTGGTTTCTGACATATATCTTTCCCCAAAGCAGAAAGCATATAACTTTCTTTTTCCTCTTTTTTCTTTGCAACTAACAAACGTTCTACCTTCAACAAAAAGCTTTTCTTTTTCTTCCTTCTTCCTTTTTTTCCTTCTTCTTCTCCCTCTTCTTCTTATGATCTGATGACAAAACCACAAAAGCTAAGCAATTTACATTAGTTTACTGAATTAAGATTAGCGATTTCTTTTTATATTTTTTCTTCATTCTTTTTGCTTTCTTTATGATTGCAATTATTAAATAAATAAGCTAACAACAATCTCCCCTTTGTAGAGCACTTTGTATTTTTAGATTATTCATATTTTTTTCAGGGTCGACATTGTTGACAGAAAACCCTGCTAGGTGCTAGCTGGCAAGCTAGCTACATTCTTGAAATTTGTTTTAATTTCTTAAATTTACTAACAAGTTTTTAGGATTGTTTTACTAAGAGTAGTCACAAAATTCCAAATATATAAAATTATAATTTATTTTACATTGTAAATAGAATCTTACAATCCATTATCTGATCTTGCAGACCGTCCCAATGATTCTACATAGGATCCCAATCCTAACAACCTTGGGACACATCCCAATGGTTAAAGCTTGGTACTTCATGTTGGAGGTCTCATGATCAAATCCTATGAGGGATGAGAGAAGGGATCTTACTTATTGTGTAGTCCAAGCTCAATAATGTTCCAACTAATTATAAAAATAATAATATTGGAGTTAGCAACTTATGATTGCATCCAACAACATGCGGCTTATACAAACCAATTGTTTTTTTTTTTTCTAGATCATATTTTTTATTCTAACTGGAAAATGATGAGCATCTCATAACAAAATGAACTATGATCTAAAATACGCATGCAGTCTAGGTTGTATGCTCTGCTAAACATATTTGCTTCCTTTATTCCCAAAAATTACTATATGAACAATAACTGTAGTTTAGTGGTACATTTTCCATAGTTCAAACTAGAGAATGCACTCAGGGCTCTCTTAAGTCTTACCTTAGAAAACTGATCTTAATGTTGATGTTATGTTTGTGTGGCTTGTATACTTGGTGGAGTTCATTAAAAAAAGAAGAAAAACATATGGGTGAAGTCTTTGTGTTGTGCAGTAGGGCTTTCATCGACGAGTGGGCCTCATTTGTCGATGAATGAAGATACCGAGAGCAAGAAAAGTTCAGACATCTGAGATACCCAGAGCAGATAATATTTAGAAGTTCAGTAGTCATTGACGAAAAGGCATCATTCGTCGACAACTGGACCAACAATCATCGATGAATTGATCCTTTCCCTTGACGATTGCTCTCGGGGCTGCGAGAAAGAATTCAAATTTTGAATGTGAACATTGGGACGGTTGGGTATTTGGAGGGAAACCTCTAAGGGGTTGTTAAATATGTCTTTATGGGCATATTGTGAAAGAGAGGAGATCATTGTAACCATTGTATTGTGTTCTTTGATTTTTCATAGTGAAACCTTTGCCGATTGCTCCCACAGATGTAGGCTTTGCCGAACCAAGTATAATTGTGTGTTGATTCTTGCTGTTTTCAGTTATACTAAGTGTGTGAATTATATTTTGGTGCTTCATTGTTTGTTGCATTTATATATTTTGTTGTGCAATCCCATACTCTTTTCACAACAATTGGTATCAGAGTGTTGTTGTCATGGCATCAGATATTTCTTCCGCAAGGTTTGATGTTATCAAATTTAATGGAATTGGAAATTTTGGTTTGTGGCATAGGAGAGTAAAGGATTTTCTTGTGTAGCAAGGGATGATGAAGGTCTTATATGGTGTACAACCGGAAGGTATGGATGAGGTAACTTGGAGAGAATTGGAGGCAAAGGCTGTAACGCCCTGAACCCAAAACTAGGGTCCGGAATGTTATAAAAATTATATCTCCTGTATCTGATATTATAATCTCAATCACGTAGCAAAAATAACAACATATCCTAAAAAATATACCAGAGTTTCTACATCTATATACATCTCAAAAACATAATCCAACATCCAATATTCCTAAATATTCACAACACTGAAAACATAAATATATTACAACCCCAAAATTAAAACTACAGTTTATACCCTCTAACTCAAAAGTGATACAATAGCTCGAGCTCCCTAAGCTCAATCTCGTGGAGGTCCTGAAAAAGATAAATTCCACTATCGGGTGAGACACATCTCAGTCAGGAAGGAAAACATTAAAGCATTGTGTGGCTAACATGAGATTTGTGTATAACATACATTTAAATTCTTTATTTTCCAATGAAACCATAATTATAAAATCATTCACTACTCCTAATCATACACAAGCAAGGTATTTTACCAACGAGAGTTCCCAAGGATTGGGGTGATAACCCGCCCATACAAGTAGCACTCCTCTGCTCTGATGCTTAATGCAATCTACAGTTCCCTCTGAAGCATATCAGGGCACTTACCTTACTCAGTAAGCCCTCAGGTGTATAGTTTATCTTGTACTTACACATTCACACAAAGGTCTACTAGCAGAACTTCCTAATAATAGGGAAGATTACCCACCCATACAAGTAGCTTCCCTCTGTCCTAATACATTATGTAGCCCACAGCTACACCTGATACCTATTAGGGCACTCGCCTTTCTCAACAAGCCCTCAAGCGAAGAGTATACCCCACCCCAAATACATGTAATAATACCATATATAATATAGTTCTTTCTTTACTCTATATATGTAACGACCCGAAGAATAATGGTATTTAAATAATAAAAAGAAAGGGAAATGGAAACAGGAACAGAAGGAGGGTAAAGACGACGTTGCATTTTGGATGGGATAATCCTGACGAATTTTTCGGCTCCTAGTCGACGAACACAGGGGACTCTTCAATGAGGACAGGATTTGTCGACAAGAAAATGCCGAGAGAGGATTTGTGGAAACCTAAAATTTGTCAACGAGGGTTGAAGTTCATCAAAGAACTTCCTACATGACTCGTCGACGAGGTGATGTGGCTCGTCGACAAATCTCGCAGTATAAATAAAGTTAAACAAAAATTTTCAGTCCATTTCCTGCGCCAAATCTCTCTCTCTCTCCTCATATGGTTTCTCCTCCTTCTCTCTAAGATTTTGGGCTGGATTTTCACTAATTCGATGATCTAAAGCCACCATGACGCTCTTGGGAAAGTTCTCTACAAGTCCGCCGGAGCGAATCGTCGGTGGGGTTGAGTTGGAAACTATCCCAAATCCAGGGTAAGGTTTTCTACTTAGTATTTGGTTATTTGACAATTGTAGAAAGTGTTATACGCGTAGAAATACTGAACTTTAGTTCTGGGGAATGCTGCCCCAGGGTGTTGAGTAGGGAACCCTGCGAGTGTGGGACAGATTTTCTTAAGGGCTTTTCAAGAGTCAGGTAAGGGGATAAACTAAGCTAGTTCTTTTAAGAAAATGTATATATATATATATATAACATTTGATTTCAGGAAAGTAAATATATTTATATATATGATTTATATTTAAGAAAACACTGTTGAAAATGATGGTATGTTGAATATATAAAAAACCTGTTTAGTGTGGCATGAGTAAAAATTGTTATGAAATACTGTTTTCTAGAAATGTGATTATGATACGAATTTTTATAATGGGAAACCGGCGTACGGGCCAATATTTTTATATATGTTTGTTGGCGTACGGGCTGAGCTATGTGTATGATTTGCTAGCATATGGGCTGTGCCATGGATATGATTACGGGCTGTGCTATGTGTATGATTTGTCAGTGCATGGGTCGAGCTATGATAAAATGTGAAATACCGGCATATAGGCCGATAATTGTCATGATATACATATATATGCAAAATGATATGATTGATTTGATAATTAATGATATGAAATATCACAGTTTCAGTATATGTTATATGATATCAGAACCTGGTTGGCTTGGTTTAGGCTAACACTTGCACGGTACCATTGCTATGTGTCCATAGTTATCATGATCATGATATTTGTGTTAATGCTGCTGTACAGAGTGGTGTGAGATTGGATGGTCGATGTGATTTTTAAGAAGTGTGTGAGTGCCCCTGGTGTACGGACCAAGTATGGTAGACCTATCAGACTTACAGACTATACTTTTGACTTGGCAGTGATCAGCCAACCATTGTCAGGTCCCGCCTTCGGAGCACACAACCCAGTCATGTGGGGGTAATACATGACAGTAGTCAGCTAACCTACTAGGATTGTTTTCTTATTATTATTATTATTATTATTATTATTATTATTATTATTATTATTATTATTATTATTATTATATAAGATGATATATGTTTATGAAATGCAATATGTTCTACCATGTTTTGATGATATATATGTTTTCCCAAATATGTCATAACAGTTTACTAAATATGTTCTGTATGGTATATGTATGACATGAAATACTCATGTTGTCACACTAGTATTAGTTTATTTCCCTTACTAAGAGGTGTCTCACCCCGAATTTTATAAACTTTTCAGGGGCCCTTGATAGGAGAACAGGAAAAGCCCCGCTGATTTAGTGCTATTGATCTGCCATCTTTGAAGGGTAAGTTTTTAGTAGGGATAATTGGATTTTATGGGAAATGTCCCTAGATCATGTTTTTGGGATGTGTATACTGAAATACAGTGGATATGGTGACTTTGATATTTATGGTATTGTGATGGATGTTTTCATATTTATGGTATTATGTTGGATGTTTTCATATCTATGGTATTGTGATTGTATGTTTCCTACTGCTTAGGCTTTCGTTATGTGTTCTGATGTACGTATTTAAACAAATTCACCTATTCCATTTCATATCATATGTCACACTCATTTAGTCAAAAATCCACTATATATCATATAACTCGATAAATATCATTTAAATGGAAAATAACGGATTCAAGCATCTCCTACGTTAAGATTAATATAAATAAAGAAGTTTTGAAAAGTTTGGAGATCATATGCCAAAACCCTCATTTTTTACCAAAATCGTAAAATCGGCATTTCTACCCGGTGAAACTTCGCAAATAAGTAATCATATCATACATATAAACATAAGCTAACTTTTTAATGATTTAATTTTATAAAAATATTGATGTAAACAAATCCCCTTACCTTTTTCCAAATTTCGAAACATGAACTACCCGGCTCCAAAAAAATGAACCGAGTTCTCAAAACCTAAAAACCATAGAACAACACTTCAATAGAATCTTATTAACTACCAATCTACTGGATTAGAAACTAAATCAGACCCTTACCTCGTTTTTGGGATAAAACACGAAAATCGCCAAAACGAAGATTCAATCAGTTTGAATCGTAGAGATTCCCCCCCCCCCCCCTTATCCACATAGTAACATCAGATTGTGGATTCGGGTGATGAACAACGGAGGATCGAAAAGAGAGAGAGAGAGAGAGAGAGAGAGAGAGAGAGAGAGAGAGTTTCTTAGCAATGAAGCAATGAAAAATGATATTTATAGACCCCTTGACCTAGTCAAACTCTTCAATGAATAGTGACCTCGTCGATGAGCCATAGAAGGCTCTTTGTCAACGAATCTTTTCCTTCATCGAAAAACCCTTCGTCCGATATTTTTCCTATCTATCGGGATCTCTTTGTCGTCGAGACTTTGAATTTTGGCGACGAACCATAGAAGGGCCTTCGTCAATGAGAACCTTGGCTTCGTTGACGAAGCCTGCTAAAATTACCTTTTCACCCTTTGTCTTATTTTACGGGTTCGGGTCTCTACAACCTCCCCTCTTTATAAGAATTTCATCCTTGAAATTTATTAAGTGTTTCTAAATATAAACTCTCCTCATTACTTAGGTCTACAGAAGAGTTGGCAGGCACCCATATAGCGACTCTGACCCAAGTTTATTACATACCCTCACATATGGCGGAGGAATATCGTTTTTACAATGTGATGCTTTGGGAGTTTACAATACACATACAAAACTCTCCCGAAACCATATCAAGAATAATCTAGACCACCTATTCTACTTACCTTTATACCTCTAACTATCTTTGAATAACTGAGGGTACTTCTGGAGTATCTCTGACTCTAATTCCCATGAAACTTCTTCCACTGCATGGTTACGCCATAGTACCTTCACTAACAATATCTCCTTAGTCTGTAACTGATGTATCTTCTAATCTAATATATGTACTAGAACCTCTTCGTATGCTAATGCATCACTGATCTCTAGAGGCTTGTAACTCAACACGTGTGAAGGATCTAGCACGTTGTAATAACCCCAAAAATAACTATACAAGATTAGTGGGGTGATCACCAAAAAAAATTAATTAATTAATTAATTAATTAATAGAATTTAAAAAAATAAGAAAAAAATAATTAAAATTTATTTTTATTTTTATTAATAAAAAAATATTATTATTAATATTAATTAAATATATTATTATTATTATTATTATTATTACCCTCCTGAAGCTTAAAGCTTCAGGAGGTTTCTTTTCTTCTTCTTCTTCTTCTCCTTCTTCTTTTCTTTTCTTTTCCTTTCTTCTTCCTGCACGCATAGACATTCTCTCTCTCTCTCTCTCTCTCTCTCTCTCTCTCTCTCTCTCTCTCTCACTCTCTCTCTTTCTCTCTCTCTCTCTCTCCTCTATCTCATCTCTCTCCTCGATCTGTGCGTGGATTTTCGCCCGATCTGACATTCTCTCTCCCTCCCTCTCCTCTCTCTCTCCCTCTCTCCTCGATTTCGTGGTGGATTTTCGCCCGATTGAAAATCAGAAGATACTACTAGACTCCATTCTCCACTGGCGTCATTTCTACAGGAGTGGATTAGTGGTAGGAGCGGCGTAAACATATCTCCTAGGGTAAGCCAATTTCCCTTTTTTCTTTAATTTCTTACAAAATATAAGCTCAATCGACGAACGGACACCACCACGAGAATTTAGGGATGATTCTCTACAAGTCTAGCAGCACGGAATTCTCGTGGGGTCGTCGTGGGCAAAACCCCAAATTTGGGGTATGGGGGTTATGAAGGGGCTTATTTTTAATTAATTAGGATTAATTTAAAAATACTAAAATGTTGAGCATCTAGGGTTGAAGAAGGATTTCTAAAATTTAGGATCCGGGTGAGCGCCGCAGGTGTAATTTTGGGACCCGCAGGTAAAATTTAGAAAATTAAGTGAGGCTGTTAAATGTTAGTTTAAATATTAATTTGAGGTATATGGAGCCTAGGGAAGGTTAGATGGGTATTATTTTGAAGAAATAGGTTAATTAATCCAGAAAAAATGCAAATTGCAGGAGTTGAATTTCGGGCGCCAAGGGCTTAGAATCTGGGTGTTAACGAGACTCTCAGTAAGTCAGGTAAGGAGAATAAATTATAGCAGCATTTTTAGAAATACTGTTTAAATTAATATATAAAAATGAGCATATGGTATTTTTCCTGAAAGTTATTATGATATAAATATTAGATAAATTGTGTGGCATTTGAGTAATAATAAAGTGTGATGCTTTGCAGTGTGAAGTTAATATATTATGAATATTAGATGAAAATTGTGTGGCACATGACATGTGTTGAAAAATGTGAAATATCACGATGTGTATTTTCTGAGAAAATATTGAAATAAGAATGATTGATGTGATTAGTGGAAAATAATGAAATGTGGTATTTATATGTGAGTGGAAATTATTTGCATGAGAAATGAGTGTGTACAAATTATTGATATGAGTATTTTAAGAAAATGTGAAAAATATGTGAAATATGATATATGTTATTATGAGATGATGGAATATGCACAAAAAATGATGAGAATATTAATATTAAACTGAATTATGATATACTGGAATATGATTGATGAAATGCCAATACCACATAATGATTGTGGGTATGTGGTAGTAAACCCTAATGGTTGGTTATGATATTGAGCACGGTACCGCTGCTAGTGGTGTTAGTGCAACCACACGGGCTCTTAGAGCATGTGGCGTGACAGTCGACTATGCTATTGTGTAAGGTTGTTGGGCCCCCTAAGTCTGGATCAGGGTTATAGGCTGACCAGTTGTACTACAGACGCGATATGTGATATGATATTTGATCTAATCGGGTTAGCCAACCGCGGTTAGATCCAGCCTTCAGGCCGCACAACCTTGACCATGGGGGGAAGCATGGTGTGGATAGAAAGATCCTCAGGGTGGCCATGAGTTACAGACGCAATGTTGGTATTTGATACCAAGGATACTCATGAGCCGGAAAGTAAAATTAGAAACGTAAAAGTGAAGAATGATAAAATTGGCTAAAATGAGAAATGAAAGAAAGAATGGAAATTAAGAAATAAAGAATGTTAAATATGAGAAATGAACTGTGTGAGTTAATGACATAAATAATTGAGGCGAAGTGAAACTCTCCGCTTGAGGGCTTACTGACTAAGGTGAGTGCCCTGATAGGTATCGGATATGGCCATGCCCGGCTGCATAATGTGTTAAAGCAGAGGGAAGCTACCTATATGGGCGGGTAATCTTCCTTATTCTTGGGAACTTCGTGGATAATTATGTGTTGAAATTATTGAATTTAAGAAATGGTTTTAAAACTTATAAAAACTTGTGTTGTATATCTATATGAGTATGAGAATATATATATCAGTGTATTTTCTCAGATGAAACGATGGTTTGAAAAGTAAAGCATGTTATAACTGAACTCATAAGGCCACACACTGTAAATAATTTATTCCTTCTTACTGACATGTGTCTTGCCGAAATTATCTAAATTTTTTGGGGAACAGGGATAGATCGGGTGATAGAGCTCCGTGATCATAGGGAGCTAGGACCCTGATATACAGGGTGAGTTTGGACCAAGGAGTGTGATTCCCTAGGGTTGTATTGTTTTTGGATATGAGATAGTATTGTGTATTTATGTATATTAATACTCTGGGTATTGTATTCTAGATGATATAAATATATTGTCTTTCGCTGTTAGGTTATATAAATAAAATATCTTTTTACCCGGTACCCAGTGCGGGTTGGGTCATATAAATGATAGTAGGATTGTTGATGTGACCGATTTATGGATGTTGTCGATGACGTGATTATTTATTTATATATGGTGGAAAAGAATTTGTACAAAAATCAGGGCGTCACACACGTGCTTCCTCAGCACTGACACATGAAACACATCATGAACTCTGGATAGTGTTGGGGGTAATGCCACTCGATAAGCAACCGGACTTATCCTTTCTAGGATCTCAAATGGCCCAATGTATCGAGGGCTTAATTTCCCTTTCTTTGCAAACCTCATCACCCCTTTCATCGAAGCGACCTTTAGGAATACCATATCTTATGCCTTGAACTCTGGCTCTCATCGGCAAGTATCAGTATAACTCTTCGGCTGACTCTGAGCTGTCCTAATTCTCTTTCTAATCAGCTCGACTTTTGTAAAGGTCTGCTGAATCAATTCTGGTCCTAGTATCTACCGCTCGCCTACTTTATCCCAATTCAATGGAGACTGACACCTTCAACCATACAAGGCCTCATATGGTGCCATCTCTATACTAGCCTAGTAGCTGTTATTATACGTAAATTCTACAAGTAGTAGATACCGTATCCAACTGTCCCCAGAGTCTATTACACATGCCCGTAGCATATCCTCTAACGACTAAATAGTCCTCTTAGACTGTCCATCCATTTGCGGGTGAAATGACATACCAAATGTAAGCTACAATTCCAAGGCATCCTGTAGACTTTTCCAAAATCGAGAAGTAAAGTGTGGGTCATGATCTGAAATGATAAAAACCAGAATACCATGGAGTCATACAATTTCCTACACATACAGCTCTACCACTATTAAGAGAATAACTAACTCTGACTGTGTTAACCTTATGGGTCATTCCCTGTTTTGATTATGACAAATACTTTGGTATTTATTGTCTATCTAGTTTGTGTGCAGCTTTATATTAGCAAACCAATTGATGGCATACAAAGTAAAGCCTGAATACCCTAAAGATTATTTCTTATTGTAATTTATATTATTTGGGTCCGTAATAATCTTTGCATGTCATGCATGTAGGTTTTGTAAGCTAAAAAATGATCGTAGATTGACCATAGGGACCGAATGACCTTAGGGCACCGGTCGACTGACGCCGAATTTTTAAAACTATCTCAAAACGGCCCTTGAAAGGACTTTAGTGAGACTTTAGGTCCCCACACATAAGCACTAATATATCCCCACAATATCTTGTCAAACAGGGGATCAATTTGAAATGGACTGGACAAGATAAGCATAAAATGAGAGAGCTCGGGCGACTGAACCCCATGGTTCATTTCACCTCGGGCGCCCGAACTATTAAGAAGTCAACAGTTTGACCATGCTTTGGGCGACCGAACACATTTTGACCATATCTTCCCTATGTGACCAAATCCCTAACCTGACACCTTTTGACTAACCCGAGCGCTCGAACATTATGTTCAAATAAGCATCAGGCGACCGAATTGGCAACTTTAGGCTATTGAACTTAGCTTCGGGCACCCGAACCACAAACAGAAACATTCTGTCTTTTGTTCAGCCCACCGATCCTAAACTCAGGCACCCAAACTTCAAAAAAATAATTTTTTGGTTGAGGCTATTCGGGCGACCAAACCTTTAGTCGAGCACCTGAATCACGTGGGTTAAATTAATTTTTACTGAAGTTAAAACTAGTTAAACAAGGTTAATTTTGTTAAACTTTTTTAAAAAATTTAAGAATTCCCTATGTGTCCCCCAACGGTTATAATTTTGTCATTCTCTATATATAGGGGCTCATTTGCAAAATTAAAGGGGGATTAGCAAAAATCATTAGTGGAAAATCCTCTTTTTTTCTCAAAAACTCATATTGCCCAAAATACTCTCAAATACTTATTCCTTTGATACATCTTAGCATTGTAAGAGTTTATTGAGTAGGTTAGTGCTTATTAGAGGTTGCTTATACTCTCATTGTTTTTCTTGATTGATTGTCATTATTTTTGGGGAGTCAAGCAAAAGTTTTCCCAAAAATTTTTATTTGATAAATTAAGTGTTGGGAAAAACTCATTAGCTTAAGGATCTTTGCATTGTCATTACAAAGATTCTTATAGCTTGATTTTTTTGTGCAAAAACATTTTTCTACAAGCTATATTATTCTTTCAAACAACTCTTGAGCATATTACATTGAAGAAAATATTTTGAGTTGTTTTGAATATTTGCAGCGTCTTTGAAACCTTGATTTATTATTGGGATTTGATATATACTGTTTCAAAGAAATAGCTTGATTAGAACACTCTTAAGCGTATTAGTGATAATACCTTGTTGAGTGTTGCTTGCACAAAATCACATCAGTGAGCTTACATTTCCTGTATTGTTGATGTGTGGTTGATTGAGTATACTGTGCTTAGTGGTGCATAATCTACTTAGTGTAAGAAGTATTTTCGTGTACATATTATTTTAGACATATTTTTTGTATTCCAGGCATGGGCCTGAAGAAGGAGACTATCCCTATGGAATTGTCTCGGACTGGCATAGACCCTGTTAGGAAAGCTAGGTATGCCATCTTGGTAAGGAGTGTTCGTTGAGGTCAGACCCGTTAATTGACTTGGTTGTAATCGGTGCCGCTCCACCTGTTAAGTGAGCTTTAGTGGAATCCTTGGGCTTGCGAGCTAGAGGCAAGGACGTAAACACAGTTGGCTGAACCCTGGTAACATATCGTGCATGCTTTTTACATTTCCGTAATTTATTTACTACACATGTATGTTTCATTATGAATGATTGAGTTTATTTTTGCATAGACAGACCTAGGTTGCGTAATACTGTTGATCTGGTTTAACCTAGGCAAAATTTTTTAAATACCCAATTCACCCCCCCCCCCCTCTTGGGAATACACCAAAACTAAAAGATTGGAATGAAATGTGCAGTCTTCGTCAACCGATCAAGTACAACACATATAACATTATGCCCATGCACCACCATAGGTAACCTTAATACAAAATCCATCGAGATATGCTCCCATTTCCACTTGGGAATGTCAAGTGGCTAAAGGGGTCCTGCTGGCCTCTGGTGTTCTACGTTAATTTGTTGACATGTCAAGCACTGCTCCACGAAACGGGCAATCTCTCTTTTCATGTTTGACCACCATAAAGATTCCCTTAGGTTTTGGTACATCTTCATACTTCCAGGATGTATGGTGTAAAGCGAACGGTGTGCCTCCTCTAGAATTACCCATTTAATCTCGGCATCATTCAAGACACAAACCCTACCATAGAATTTCAATATCCCATCATCAAAGATATTGAAATCTAGCTTTGTACCACTATGTACCCATTCTACAACCTCTACCAGCTCTTCATCTTCCTTCTGAGTTGTTCGGATTCTCTCCTATAAGGTCGGTTGTACCATCAAGCTAGCAAGAACAACCTGGTGATTTCCTTCCACTACTTGCAAGCCCAACCTTTAAAGGTCCATACAGATCTTATGCTGAACCCCCACTGCTAATACTGACGCATCAACTGAATTTCGACTCAGAGCATCAACTACCACATTTTCTTTTCCTAGGTGATAGCTAATGATACAGTCGTAGTCTTTTATCAACTCTAACCATCTACGCTGCCTCACGTTCAGCTTTTTATGGGTGAAAATTTACTTAAGACTTTTATGGTCGGTAAATTCTAGCACCTTTCACTATACAGGTAGTGCCTCTAGATTTTCAATGCAAACACTACCGCTACTAGTTCCATATCATGTGTCGGGTAGTTCTTCTCGTACTCTTTCAGTTGACGAGAAGCATAAGCAATCACTCTTCCACGCTACATTAGAATACACCCAAGACCTTTCTTAGAGGTGTTACTATAGATAACAAATCCACCATCCCTAGATGGAATGGTCAAAACTAGAGCAGAAACCAACTACTGTTTCAGCTCCTGGAAACTCAGCTCGCACTCATCAATCCAATCATACCTCATGTTCTTCCTCGCGAGTCATGTCAATGGACTCGCTAAACTAGAGAACCCTTCTATGAATCATCAGTAGTATCCTACAAGACCCAGAAAACTTCTGACCTCCTGAACATTCTTCGGTCTCGCCCAATCCACTACCGCTTCTATTTTACTCGGATCCACTAATACCCCTTCTTTGGACACTACATGGCCTAGAAATGTAATTTTTTTTAGCCAGAACTCGCATTTTTTTAGTTTAGCATATAACCTCTTTTCCCTGAGCATTTGCAATTCAATCTCATATGAACTTCATGTTCTGCAAAACTCCTAGAATACACCAGGATATCATCTATAAATACCACAACGAACCGATCTAAGTATTCGTGAAAGACCCAGTTCATATCCACAAATACCATAGGTGCATTCATCAAATCGAAAGGCATAACCATTAATTCGTAATGGCCATACTAGGATCGAAAAGCTGTCTTCAGAATGTTGTCCGCTTACTTCTTCAGCTGGTAATACCCAAATCGTAGATCGATCTTAGAGAAAATTTGTGTGCCCTATAGCTGGTCAAACAGATCATCAATTCTGGGTAGCGGGTACTTGTTCTTTACCATCACCTTGTTAAGCTCTCTGTAGTTGATGCATATCCTTATCAACCCATCCTTCTTCTTTATAAATAAGACTGGTGCTCCCCAAGGCGAAAAACTCAGTTTGAATATATCCCTTGTCTAGTAGTTCCTATAACTGTTCCTTTAACTCTCTCAATTTTGCTGGAGCCATAAGGTATAAAGCTTTCGATATTGGTGCCATACCTGGAACCAACTCTAAAAAAAACGCCACCTCTTGATATGGAGGTAATCCTGGCAAGTCCTCTGGAAATACGTTTGGGAACTCGCACACTATAGGAATCCCCTCCAGTTTACGTTCTTCTTTTGGCATGTATTTCTCAAATGTCAGGTACCCTTGGCATCCCTCTAGGAGTGATCTCCTAGCCTGCATAGCTGAAAGGATCCGCGGTGCAAAACGCACACACGATCCTAAGAACTTAAACTCCTACTCCTTTGGCGGTCTAAACATTACCTCTCTCCTATGGTCATCAATACTAGAATAATTGGAAGATAACCAGTCTATCCCTAGGATGATATCAAAGTCATGCATGTTAAACACAATAAGACTGATTGGTAGTACCCTCTCCTGAATTTCTACTAAAAAATCATGAACTACTTTACTACACACGACTACTGACCCAAATGGCGTAGCCATTACTAGTTCATAATCTAACTATTGAATCTATAATCCACACAGTTTAACGAATCCCTGGGAGATAAAAGAATGTGTTGCCCTAGAATCAAATAATATAACAACTTTATTAGAAAGCATGTAAATGATACCTATGACTACATCACCAGCATTCTCTATGTCGCCTGGAGTTAGGGAATACACCCTAGCTTGGGTTGTACCCCCTTGTTGACCACCATGTTACGCCTATGTATCTCCTCTGAATGACTGTTGTGGGGCTCCATTGTTCCCCCCATATACGACAATCTTTTTCCTGATGTCCCTGCTTACCACACTGTATACAAGCCCCTGTAGTCCTCCAACACTGCCTAGAGTGCCTCTTACCACATGTAGGGAAACCATGATAGGATGTGGTGCTCTGAGATGTATTACTACTGTTCTTCTTCCAATAGCCCTACCTTGCACCAAAAGAAAAACTGGGAGGCATTGGCCTCTTCTTCGAAACTTGGACCCCTGCATCCTCCAGCAGACTCTTGTCTGGTACAGTGGCTTTTTCTACCAATGTAGCAAAGTCTTGCAACTACAAAATCGCTATCTACCTCCAGATCTCCTTCCTTAGACCCCTATGAAACTTCCAGGCCTTCGTTGCCTCATTTGGTATCATAAATGGAGAAAATCGGGATAGCTCCTCGAATCTGGCAGCGTAGTGCTGCACTGTCAGCAATTCCTGCGTCAGGCTCATGAATTTCTCCATCTTCACATTTCTGACCGTGGTCAGAAAGTACCATTCAAAAAATAATTCTATGAAATGGGCCCACGTCATCACAACTGGTATCGGTCAGTGCTCCTCCATTTTCTTTACTGACACCCACCATCTCTCTGCTTCCCCTGACAACTTGAACTTTGCAAAGGTTACCTTCAGCTTCTCTGTGCAATTCAAAACATCCAGAATCTTTTCAATCTTCTTGGATCCAATTCTCAGCTTGATTCAGATCTGCACTTCCTATGAAAATGGAAGGCTTCAGTCTAGTGAACTGGTCAATGGAGCATCCCCTCTCAACTGTGGGACGGTCTTACCCTCTATTCGTTCGCTCCACCTCAGCCATAAGCTGTTGTACGAAATCACACAACATACTCGTAGAGTCACTGCTAGCCTCATGGCTACCACCCTTACTACTAGTGCCTCCCACGTTGGCAATATTGTCCCTAAATTCCATCTTGAAAAGAAATTGTGACATCGATTAGAAGCTTAATAACCTAAGTATCAGCTAATACTAAAATATTATAGGTTGAGTTCCTTAAATTCATTTCCTAATATTAAAGTACTCCAATGATTTAACATTCTTGTTCTAACTCAAGTTCCCCCTTCCACTTGGAATCCAAAACCGTCGATGGATTGTCGTGATTTTATGAACCTTTAAATTGATCTAGAAACACACAGAAGTTTGTCAATGGATTTCTATCTCCAGGTCTACTAAGAAAAACTCAAATATCTTATTTCCATCCTAAACTCTGGTATAGTCTAATCTACGGAACCTACCAACCTAAGCTTTGAGCATTTCCATAACCAGGCAGTTTAATTCACATCACACTTCCAGCTGGTAAACGCTTTGATACCAATTGTAACGCTCCGACCCGTTATTCAACCCCAGAGTGCTACTACACCTATATAATATACTTGTCTCTGATAACATACATATACCACTTGCCTTTAATAAGGACATACGGGTGTTTCATACTCATTTGTAATCTTAAGCATATCAGGAAACATAAACATCCATTTGGAAATCTAATAGATATAACCCAGAGTTTCTAACTGTATCCTCAAATACATACAATCGTACTTAAAACATAACATGTTCTTACAATCTCCAAAAGATATTATGAACTAAGTTTATTACATACATAAAACACTTACGTAAGATAAAATAAAAATGACACTCCAAGTCCCTCGAGCAACTAGGACCGACGTCCTATGGGACCTGAAACAAAGGTTGTATATTGGGGTAAGAGACTTCTCAGTAAGGTGGAAGAAATTACATCAGTATGTGACCATACATATTCAAACCAGTAGAAAGCAATTATGGGTATATATAGCATATTCTCAATACTGTAATATAAAAGGTATATAGATATAATTCCTGCAATAGATAATTAAGTATCATTGCAAGCGAGAGTTCTCGAGATTAGGGTAAGGTACAGGTCTATACACTGTACGATCCCTCCATCCGGTACTCAAACCTGTGACTTTGCTAATTTTAGTTTTCAAATCATAAATATGCGTATTAGAACACTGTCTAGCTTAGATACAATAATAACAAATGCCAACACTACCCCTTGGCTTTGGGTTATGCGATTTACTATAGTCCGACTGGTACCACCTGGTCCATTAATCCACCAGTGGCCACTCCAATATCTGGCCAACTATCTCAATACCCCACACTGAAATAATATGTGTGGTTGCACTGTATCCATAATATAAAGCAACGGAACTGTGCTTAACGTTGATTTTTTTAAGGCTCTCTTATATTGGTGAGCTTTTAAGGGCTTTCATATAACGATGAGTTTTTTAAGGCTCTGATATAACAGTGAGCTCCTTAAGGCTCTGATAGTAACAAGCTATGGTTTCAAATATCATATATAAATTTATAATAAAACGAATTAACTTGTTTTAAATTCACAAATCACCCGTACAGTTCCAATATTTTCACAAACTAATTCACTCATATTGGGGTATAAACTGGCACACAAACTCTCGGTTTAACCCTTTTACAAATATAAATCAATATATAACCGGCACCTATTTTTCCACATTTTCAGATACAAAAAATGGAACTTTATTTCCCATAGTTCATATACATATTTAAAATATTCACCTATTCCATTTCATATCATATGTCGAACTCATTCGATAAAAGTTCTACTATATAAAATATAACTCGATAAATATCATTTAAATGGAAAATAAAGGATTCAAGCATCTCCTACGTTAAGATTAATATAAATAAAGAAGTTTTGAAAAGTTTGGAGATCATACGCCAAAACTCTCATTTTTTACCAACATCGTAAAATCGTAAAACTGGCATTTCTACCCCGTGAAACTTCACAAATAAGTAGTCATATCATACGTATAAACATAAGCTAAATTTTTAGCAGTTTAGTTTTCTAAAAATACTTATGTAAACAAATCTCCTTAGCTTTTTCCAAATTTCAAAACACGAACTACCCGGCTCCAAAACAATGAACCAAGTTCTCAAAACTTAAAAACCATAGAATAACACTTCAATACAATCTTATTAACTACCGATATATCGTATTAGAAACTAAATCAAATCCTTACCTCAATTTCGAGATAAAACACAAAAATCTTCAAAACGAAGATCCGATCCACTAGAACTGTAGAGATTCCCCCCTGATCCACGTAGTAATGTTGGATTGTGGATTCGGGTGAGGAACAGTGAAGGATCGAAGAGAGAGAGAGAGAGAGAGAGAGAGAGAGAGAGAGAGAGAGAGAGAGAGAGAGAGAGTTTTGAGTTTCTTAGCCATAAAGTAATGAAAAATGATTTTTATAGACCTTTTGACCCAATCAAACTTCGACAAATAGTGATCTCGTCGACGAGCCATAGAAGGCTCTTTGTTGACTAATCTTTTCCTTCATCAACGAACCCTTTGTCTGATATTTTTCCTATCGGTTGGGATCTTTTCATCGTCTAGGCTTTGAATTTCGATGACGAACCATAGAAGGGCCTTCGTCAACGAGAACTTTGGCTTCGTTGACGAAGCTTGCTAAAATTACCTTTTTACCCTTTTCGTATTTTACAAGTTCGAGTCTCTACAACATTCATATTCATAATTCATATTTTTTATAATCTATTTCCATATCATTATTGTCCATATCATTTCCATCTGTTATTCCTATATTCGTTGTACTCATATCTACGTTTTCCATATTAACCGTGGTTAAAATAACAATGTGATAACATATATGGTTATAGTTTGGGAATCTTAGGTGTTTTTATGGCAAGATTGTATCCCTAGAAAGCTTTTATGTGCCACCACAACAATGTACTTCGCTAATCAAGTACCAAAAAGAGATAGAAGTAATTCTTAACCTATATTTAACTTGTGACACTATAATGGTTTGTGACAATCTTTTTTATATCTACTTTAATGGAAAATCGATCTTTTCGCTCAAAGCCAACTCTAAGTTAGTTTGGCATGATACAATTAAGTTCATGCAATACGACATATAAATAAATGAGACAAAGATGAAAAGTACCGTAAAAACTTGTTTCCCCACTAATACAACATTAGTTTCAAAACCTCGATCAATAGTGGTAGATGCAACAGTGAAGATCCATAGAGCATCATTGACAACACTTTGAGCACTAGGTCCTTCATTTCGTGCCGCACATACTATAGTAATTGTAGAGAGCCGAAGAAATATAGTTATTTAATAATAAGGGAAAGGAGAGAGAAAGGAAATCGTATTTGGAATTTAAACAAGGGTCTCGTCGACGAACGCAACACGTTTGTCGATGAACACGCTTGATGAGATCATCAACGGGGACACTCGTCTCATCAACGAGAAGTTATCAAGGGGCTATTTTCAGCTCTGAATTTCATCGATGAGGAATAAGCATTCGTCAATGAACTCCCTTCATGTCCTCGTTGATGAAGTGACGTAACTCGTCGATGAAGGCAGGAGTACAACTAGCCCTAAACTCGGATTCAGCTCAAATTTTTCAACCAAAATAGATTTCTCTCTCTCCTGTTCGACCCCTCTTCCTTCTCTCTAAGATTTTGGGTCCATTCTTCTCCGGATCGATGATCCGAAGCTGCCACACTACTCCTGAGGAAGTTCTCTTCAAGTCTACCGGAGTAGATCATTAGTGGGACTAACTTTAACTCCATCCCAAATTCGGGGTAAGACTTTATGTTGAGTATTTGACTTTCCTACAGTTGTAGAAAAGGTAGTTGAAATTGGAATAGCTTCCCAAGAGGGGGGTGAATTGGGTTTTAAAAATTTTATTCTCTTTAGTCTTAGTTCTTTTGAGTTGTAACGCCCCAAACCCATAAACCCGAGTCCGGTGCGTTATACCTGATAAAATCCTTGATAATCCATAATTCATAATATACGCAGCGAAAAACATAAACATAATCTCCATATAACATAATACCAGAGTTTACTAATTTTAACTATAATCCATAATAAATCATCCATCACCAGCATTTCCATAAATCTACATAACTCCCAAAATATTTCAATATTTTCACAATCATTCCTTACTCAACAGCCTTAAAACATAAAGATATAAAACATAAATATTTACATTCCCCATAATTAACATAGAAATATACCCTTTTCTTTTTCTATTTCCCAATAATGCTATAAAAACCTCGAGCTCTCAAAGCTCGATCTCGAGGAAATCTTGAAAAAAATAAATTCATATTCGGGTGAGACACATCTCAGTAAGGGAAGAAATAATATATTAAACACAGCGTGTGGCTAACATGAGGTATATAGATATCACTTTAAATACATTTGCAAATCATTATCATAACAATAAAACCATTTTCTGAACCTAAACAATCACATGCAGAGATTTATCCACAAGATTACCCAAGGATAGGGATGATTACCCGCCCATACAAATAGCACCCATCTGCTTTGATACTTAGGTAACCCTAAGGTCACAATTAAAACATACCAAAGCACTCACCTTACTTAGTAAACCCTCAAGTGTAAGATTAATCCCGTACTTACACAGTTCAATAATAGTTTACTAGAAAAGGCCCTAAGGATAGGGAAATCTACTCGCCCATACAAGTAGGTTCCCTCTGCCCTAGTACATTATGCGGCTACTGCCACATCTGTAGCTATTAGTGCACTCGCCTTACTTAGCAAGCCCTCAGGCGAAAGGTACGCCTCACCCAATCATAACATGTTCTACGTACATACATACTTCTAATATCATAATACATCATTCTTTCTATCATTATTCAATCATATACATCTATTCATATTTATAGTTTAACATTGCATTGCATTTCACTTTAGGTGACTTTTTCCCATTTGTTTCATTCACATTTCACATTTCATTTCATTGCATTGTCATTCCATTGTCATTTCATTACATAATGTTTTCATTTCATTCCTTCGTACTACAACTGGTCTTTAGCCATCATCAGTTAGTCCACATAGAAATGCACTAGAATTTGCTAACATAGCTCCTTTTAGTTGTCATCAGTTAGTCCACATAGAAATGATCTAGATCTGCTAACATGGCTGTCTTTCTTACATTTACATGGTTGCATTTAATATACATAGGCAACATTGTCCATATCACATTTTATTCTCAATACTTACTTACTTAGCCTGAATCTTATACATTTTACATATATTTTCACAGAGTCTCATGTCACACAATTTAACAGTAAAATTCATATACGTTCCTTAGAAAATAAGCCAACCCATAATTAACATTTATATACTAAAAATACATTTCATTTCTTACTTAGTTCCTCAGAAAATTCCTTTCACTTTCATTCGTTTACTTTCACATGTACATAGCTATATAAACAATCCTAAGTTCAGAAAAACACAAATTCCATAGTTGGCATTTTAAACCCACATAAAAGCATATATATACATAAGTAACACATAATTCTATTTAATTCATGAAAAACTTGATTTAATATATAAATTTCCCCCTTACCTGAATCCTTGAACTGCACCAATAGGAATCCCACACAGATGCCTGCGGTGCTCAATCAGACCTTGGTTCAAAAACCCTAGTTCCATTAAATTATTTCTAAATAAAATACTATTTTAAATATTTCCTAATGCCATAATTTCCAAATATATAGTTATACCCGCAAATATAACCAATTTGCCAAATTTACCAAATCCCACTCTCGCTTTGGAATGGGGTTTAGAGAACCCCAATTGAAAATTTACCCACGTCAAAAAGACGATAATCGCGACTAGGACCACTTGGTAGTGCTTGATCGTCGATTTAACAACAGATTTAACGAGAAATTGAAAAATTAGGAAAAAATTACCTTACCCCAGGAAAGGTGCCTACGCCACTCCCACAACAAATCTGCTCCAATAGAAATGTTGGCAGCTGAATCAGGAATCCATTGACACGTTCTGTTTTCCAATCCGTCGCAAATCCGTCGAGAAATTGAAAGAGAGAGAGAGAGAGAGAGAGAGAGAGAGAGAGAGAGAGAGAGAGAGAGAGAGAGAGAAAGAAAGAGAGAGAGAGAGATGGAGACGGAGGAGAGCGTAATGTGGAGGAAGAGAGAGTGCAGAGAGAAATAGATAAGAGGCGCTGCAGTCAGTTTTGAAATTCTGAAGAAGTTTCCTTCAGAAGCTTATACTTTAACTTATAATTATTCTTTTCATAAACTTATATATATATATATATATATATATATATCTTTATTCTAATTAGTTGTTTTTTTTTTAACTATTCCTTTTTATTTGTTTATCTAATTAATTAATTTAATAATATTTAATTAATTAATTAAGTGATTATTATTTATTTATTTATTATTTATTATTTTATTTTATTTTCATACTCTTCCTTTTATCTGTTCATTTATTATTTTATTTATTATTATTTTTTCTAATTATTTCAGTCATTTTAATTTTTTGGGTCTTTATATGAGTTGTAACAACAATCAAAACTTAAATACAATCACAATCAACACAATATGATCAATCAACGTAGTCCTTTTCAATTTCTGCAATCAATGCTGATCAATCCAAAACAAATTACCTTCCCGTCTATTTAACAACCAAACATTCAGAATTGAATTTTAAAGCAACCACACAAATTATATCTTGAAAAATAAAGAGTAGAGTAGAGAAAGAAGAACACAGGGTTTTTTACGAGGTTCGACTTCAACACAGCCTACGTCCTCGCCCTTGGAAAAACCACCAAAGGATTCACTATTACCGTTCCTTTACCAAGCGGAACAATACCAGTTACAAACACTCATTGGGTAAGGCTAAAGCCCGCTTTCTCCAAACAATATCCCCTTGTTTGGTCCAATGATTCAGCACTCGAACCATCAATTAACCTGTTACAAAGATATAAAACAAGGCGTACAAGAACTTGCTCCTCAAAGAGTTGATTAGTACAAATTGAAACATTATGTACTTCAGTCAATTCAGAACATGAATTTAGAATGAAGTTCTTAGAAACTTATCACCGTAGATATCTTTCAATGGATGAAAGAATCAACAACTTGATGCACAAACTCAGTGAGAAACTCAGCAAAGCTTTCAGAGAATTTCATGAGTGATGAGAGCAATAACACACTTTTAGAATTTCAGTAGGCTTTTAGAGAGAATTAGAGATGAATTGATTTCTTGGTGTGTAAAACAATGATCCTTGAGGGTATTTATAGAGGTAGAAAACCTCCTTGCTTGTTCCCCAAGAATACTTAGAGTTGTTTCCAAGTTTTAAAATTATTTAAGATTCCAATAATTTGAATTTCAAAAAATATATCCATTGGAAATTTGAAAAATTCCGCGACCGAGATGACTGTGAAGTCTGGGCACTCGTCTGTACATATATTATAACTATAAAAATCCTAGGTAGAGAGGTGGCAGTCGTCTGTCCCTTGATTGGTAGTCGTCTGTCACCAGAATAATATGGTTTTAATTACAACTCAGTAGGGTGACAGTCATCTGTCCTATGCTTGGCAGTCATCTATCACCAGAACAACTTGTTTTTAAAAATAAGCTTAGAAGGGTGACATACATCTGGCTAAACACCTATAGACGTCTCACTTGGCACTGGCAGTCATTTGTCAAAACCTTGACAGTCATCTGTCAGGCCTTTGTCTTCAGTTAAACTTCTCTAAATTGGCCAGTCATCTGTCCATAGACAGACAATCGTCAGTCAACTGAAATTTCTCATTTCAAACATATTTTTAAGTTCTCTCTTCTTTGTTCAATTAATCTTGGAATATGAACTTGTTTGACTTTGAAAAACTTGTTCTAAGTTTTATATTAAGGTCTCTAAGTCTCTTTGCCTAATGAGCTTCAAAATGAAAATTTTATATTTGAATATACTTAAAAGTACTTACAAAGACTTTGACCTAAGCTGTTTTGACATTTTCTTTGCTTCGAGTCCTTTCAATGCTGCTTTTCAATCTCTTATACTTCTTATTGAGCTTCCATTTATAGATCTTCGGTATTCTCATGAAACTCTCCTTGTTCCTTGATCCTTGTAAGCTTTCATGTTAGGGTATATGTATTTTGAGCAAATCATCTTTTCCTGTAATCATATCATTTGAAAATATATTAAATAACTTTTACTTTGTTATCATCAAAACCAAGAGTTTGTAAGCCTAACTAGGCCAACAATCTCTCCTTTTTTTTTTATGACAAAGAATGAGCAAAGATATGAAAATTAAACTTAATGCTCCCCCTATCAATAAGCATAGGTTTAAAAATAATCTCATTAAAAAACTTTAAGGCATCAGACTAGAAATAAAAACACATGTTCAAATTGTTCAAATTTTAGAACAGTTCAAATTTCAAAACAAGAAATACATAAGCACAGGTCTTCAGCTGCTTCGTCTTCTTCTTCTTCTCCTTCTTCATTTTTAGCTTCTCCCTTATCAGCATTTTCATTACCCTAGTTATCTGAGTCAGTGTCATTTTTAGTGACATGATGCTCTATTTTAGCAATGCGATTATCTAACAAGGTGTATTTGTCATCAATGTTTGAGATCTTATCTTGAAGAGAAGCAAAATTTTCCTGCATTTCAGAACTAAAACTGGTATAATTCTGATAAAATGGAACAGACCAAGGTGGCATATCAGCTTCTTCAGGAGCTGGATTCCTTTCTTCTTGTGCAGGTCATGTCGGTCTATTGCCCCTAAACATCCATCCCTCGATATACTTTTTGTAACCCATTTGTTTTAGTGTAGTAGTGGAGAAAACATGGTAATGGGTTCGATTTACAATTTTTGAAGATGGAGAGAGGACTTGAAAATAAGCGAAGATCAAGGAAAGAATGCCGCCATACGGAAGCCCAATTCTAGGAGATTCAAGCTTCATAATCATCCATTTCAGTATAATGTTGGCTACGTCTAATTTCTTCCCTTTTAGTAAGCACCACATTATAAAAAAATCTTAGAACGACACATGATCAAAGGATCCAGACCTCGGAATTATATTTTACGCAATGATCTTATGTAGGATTTGTGCTTGAAGATTGAGCTATTTATATGGTGGAGGATGTCCAAAATAAACAAGTGCATCGTTCATCACAAGAGGAAGAAATTCTTGTGGTGAAAAACCTTATTCCATATTCCACTATTTCTCTACTAGAGTACACTTAAAATTTCCATGCTTGATGCAAATAATTTTCCATAAAGAGTGTGGAGTAAGAGTTATCTTCTAGCCATAAATTTCAGTAGCAATTCCAACTTCTTTCTTTACCAAATTTGAATAAAAAATCTTAATCTGATCTGGGTAATACCCCTTAACTTGGTGAAGAATGAACTTATCTCATCCTATATTTTTGAACATTTCAAGAATTTTAGGAAAATTTTCTTCAAAGAAAGTGACATCTAATACCTCGCAGAACATTGGATCGATTGCCGAAATGTGAATTTGATATAATTCTTTCGCACGCAAAGAAACCAGTCATTTCTTTATGTCATCATTATTCATAGGCTTTGAAGAAGAAGAGGAAGATTTGTCCTTTTTCCTCACTATTTTGGTACGAACCATTTTGATGAAGCTAAATTTTATGAAACCCTAAGTGTGAATGGATTAGGGTTATGATGGATGGTTGTTGGGAGGAGTTTAGTAGAGAAGGAACTTTGAAGAGGATGAAGAGGAGTTGTTTTAGAGATAGGGATATGAATGGACAGACGTCTGGTGGGGTTTTAAAATAGTGTTTTTATGTGAAATAAACATGACCAGCCGCAAGACAGTCGTCTATCACTAACTTGACAGTCGTCTGTCCACTATCTTTTACACAAACAATAGCCTGCCAGTCGCCTGCCAGCTCTCTAGCAGTCGTCTGCCCTGAACAATTGTTCTTCTTCTCTTTTAGTTAACTTCTCTCATATGTAGCATGCCTAATTCTCATCGAATAAATACAAATTGATCCTTAGCCAATGGTTTAGTAAATATATCAGCTAATTGATCATGAGTATTAACAAATTCAAGTACTATTTCTTTCTTGTCTACATTATCTTTTAAGAAATGATGACGTATATCAATATGTTTAGTTCTTGAATGTGATACCAGATTCTTTGAAATATTTATCGCGCTTGTATTATCACACTTTATGGGGATTGTTTGGTATTGAATTTTGAAGTCCCTTGTTGTTTCATGTATAAAGTTTGAGCACAACAGCTCCCAGCTGCTATGTATTCTGCTCCAGTTGTAGATAATTCTACGGAATTTTGTTTCTTTGAGAACCAAGAAACTAGTGAGTGTCCTAGGAAGTGACAAGTCTCACTAGTGCTTTTTCTATTTAATTTGCATCCCACATAATCTGCATCTAAATAACTTATCATTTCGAAATCAGTTCCTTTTGGATACCATAATCCTAAATCTAGTGTGCCTAGTAAATATCTAAGGATTCGTTTCACTGCTATTTGATGTGATTCCTTAGGAGCTGATTGGAACCTAGCACACATACACACACTGAATATGATATCTAGTCTACTTGCTGTTAAGTAAAGTAAGTTTCCTATCATGTCTCGGTAATGCTTGGTATCTACTTGTTTCCTTTTTTCATCCTTGTCAAGACTAGTTGAGGTACTCATGGGAGTTCCTATAGATTTACTTTCTTCGATATCAAACTTCTTTAACATGTCTTTAATATACTTAGTTTGATTTATGAAAGTTTCATTTTTAGCTTGTTTGATTTGTAATCCTAGAAAATAATTTAACTCTCCCATTATGCTCATTTCAAACTCTCTTTGCATAGTTGTAGCAAATTCATTACACAAGTCTTCATAAGTTGCTCCAAATATAATATCATCAACATAAATTTGTACTATAAGCATATCATTATCTTTGGTTTTTACAAATAAAGTGCTATTTATCTTTCCTCTTGAAAAATTGTTTTGGGGTAGGAATTTGCTTAGTCTATCGTACCAAGCTCTAGGAGCTTGTTTCAATCCATATAAGGCTTTAGTTAGCTTGAATACATTATTTGGATTTTTAGAGTCTTCAAAACCTAAAGGGTGGTTAACGTAAACTTCTTCATTAATATAGTTATTTAGGAATGCACTTTTTACATCCATTTGGTATAATTTGAAGTCTTTATTAGCTGCATAGGCAAGAAGCATCCTTATTGCTTCCATCCTTGCTATAGGAGCAAAGGTTTCTTCATAATCAATGTCTTCTTCTTAATTATAACCTTGTGCTACAAGCCTAACTTTATTTCTTACAACTACCCCAGTTTCATCCTTTTTATTTCTAAACACCCATTTGGTTCCTATGATTGACTTGTCTTTGGGTTTAGGTATAAGTTCCCATACTTGGCTTCTTTAAAATTGATTTAGTTCCTCCTTCATAGTTATAATTTAAGAATCATCTTTTAAGGCTTCTTCTATATTCTTGGCTTCATCTTGAGACACGAAAGTATAATGGTTACAAATATTTTTTAATGAGGCTCTAGTGGTTATTCCTTTTTATGGGTCTCCAAGAATTTGATCTTTTGGGTGACTTTTAGCATATCTCCATTCTTTAGGAAGTTCTAGATTTTCAATGGTGTTTTCTTTTGAAACTTCATTATTATTTTCTTCTTTTATTTCAATATCTTCTTTTTGTGAAATATCTTCTTTTTCATTAATCTTCATTTTGTTGTCATAATCATTTGATTCATCAAACGTTATGTGAACTAATTCAATAATTGTAAGATTTTTTTTTGTTGTAAACCCTATAAGCTTTACTATTTGTTGAGTAACCTAAGAAAGTTCCTTCATCAGATTTTGCATCGAATTTTCCTAGATCATCTTTAGTATTAAGGATAAAGCATTTGCATCCGAATACATGAAAGTAGGAAATATTGGGTTTTCTTCCTTTCCATAATTCATATGGTGTTTTGTCTATACCAAATCTTATGGATACTCTATTTATGATGTAACAAGTTGTATTAACAGCTTTTGTCCAAAAATATTTAGGTAGACTATTTTCGTTTAACATAGTTCTTACCATTTCTTGTAAGGTTCTATTTTTTCTTTCCACAACTCCATTTTGTTGTGGACTCTTAGGTGCTGAAAAATTGTGGTTTATTCCATATTCATTACAGAATTTTTCAACAGTTTTATTTTTAAACTCCCTACCTTGATCACTTCTAAATTTTGTTACATTATATCCTTTTTCATTTTGTAATTTCTTACAAAATGTGATTAGCATGTCACAGGCTTCATCTTTGTTTGCTAAGAATAATACCCAAGTGAATCTTGAATAATCATCCACTATTACAAAAGCATATTGTTTATCTCCTAGGCTTAAGGTTCTAGTTGGACTAAATAAGTCTAGGTGCAGTAGTTCTAGGGGTTTTTTATTTGATATGTATTTTTCCTTTTTGAAACTTGTTTTAACTTACTTTCCCTTTTGGCATGCATCACATATCTTGTCTTTTATGAATTTAGTATTTGGTAATCCTTTTACATGATTTTTCTTAGATAATTTGGATAAAAGGTTCATGCTAGCATGTCCTAATTTCTTATGCCATAGCCAACTTATTTCATTCATTCCTGCCAAACAAGTTTCGTTTTGATTCACTAGATTCTTAAGGTTTATACAATAAACATTGTTTATCCTATAAGCTATAAACAAGGTTTCATTTTTCTTAGGATTTTGGATAACACATTTTTCTTTCTTAAAATTTATTTCGAACCCTTTCTCGCTTAATTGGCTTATGCTCGAAAGGTTGTGTTTTAATCCTTCTACCAATAACACATTATCAATGGTAAGAGAAGGTTCTTTACCTATTTTCCTGATGCCAATAATTTAACCTTTGGCATTGTCTCCGAAGGTGACGTTATCCCCCATCCTTATGTTTCAAAGTAGTGAACTTGGTCCTATCATCGGTCATGTGCCTTGAACATCCACTGTCCAAGTACCATTTATCCATTGACTGTGAAGTCCTAAAGCATACCTACAATGAGGGATTCATTGTGTTAGTCTTTTGGACCCAAATTCTTTTTAACTTTCTTTGTTTTGTTTTTAGTTCCATTATTGACTTTCCATTCTCCTTGAAATTTAACATACTTTCTTTTTAGAGGGCAGTTGAACATTACATGACCTTTAGCCTTGCACATGTAGGTAGTGGTGTGTTCATATTTGTTATTTGGAGAAATACTAGCATAGTGCTTGACTTCTTTAACAAAGTATCCTATGTATAATCTTTTACTCCTTTTGTTTGTTTTTCCATTATAACCTATCCCTTCTTTATTTCCATGTAGTCTTTGTTGTCCAATCATTTTTTCAAAATTTTCTTTTCCTTTGGTGAAGTTATATATAATTTTCTCCTTATCCTCTACTAATTTCTTAAGTTCATTTATCTCTAAAGTCTTTTTATTCAAATCATCTACATGAGTTTTGCCTAGCTCTTGAGTTATTTCATTTACTTCCTCTTCTAACTTTTTAATACAAGAGTCATTGTCCTCTTCAATAGTTTTGAAGGATTCAAGTTGCTTCATTAATTCTTTATTTTGATCTTTCAGAATTATATTTCTTTTAGAAATTTTTATGAATCTCTTATGTAAAGAAAACAACTCAACTTACAATTCCTAATAGGAAGGTATGCTATCACATGACTCATCACACGACTTATTGTAAGATTCTATAGAGGAATAGTAGGAGTTTACCTCTTCATCATTAGCCATGAAACATATGTTTGCCATCTTTTGTCTGCTTGATTCATTTTCTGTCTCTTTGGTGCTTGAATCATCCCACGTAGCTTTCATAGCTTCCTTCTTTTTTCTCTTGTCTTTCTTGAGCAATGGGCAGTCCAGCTTGATATGCCCTAGTTTCTTACAGTGATAGCATATAGGAGGTTCATTCTTACCTTTATTTTCTTTTCTACTTAACTCTCCTTTTTTAGATTTCTTTTTGTTAAGTTTTCTAGGAAACCTCTTATTTTACTATAGAACTTGCCCAGTCTCTTAGTGATGAATTCTAATTCATCTTGATCTAAGTCACTTGATTGACTTTCCTCTTCACTCGAGCTGTTACTAGAGGCTTTTAATGCAATGGATCGTTTATGTTTGGGTTCAGGATTCCTTTCCTTTAGAGTCATCTCATATGTGAGTAGTGAACCATTGAGTTCATCTAGAGAGGTGTTCTTGAGGTTTCTACCTTCTGTGATAGCTGTAGCCTTTGGTGGCCTCTTAGAATTTTTCGAATCATTTCGTAGGTAGTATAAGTTTTTCCTAAGGCACTTACGGAATTGATTATGTGGGTAAATATGGTGTACATGCTTGATATTGTTTCATCTGAATTCATCTTGAATGTTTCATATTCGCTTGTCAACATATCTATCCTATTGTCCCTAACATCTATAGTTCCTTCATATGTCACTTCTAATTTGTCTCATATTTCTTTAGCCGTCTTGCATGCCATGACCCTATTAAATTCGTTAGCATCTAAGGCACAGTATAAAGCATTTATAGCATTTGAATTGATTTAAAGCATTTTATAATCTGAATCAGTCATATCCTTTTTCTCTTTTGGAATCTGTTTTCCATCTATTATTTTAGTGGGAATAAGGTCTCCATCCATAACTACTTCTCATGCTTTCCAATCCATGTGTTGGAGATAGATTTGCATTCTCTTTTTCCAAAACGTGTAATTATGTCCACAAAAAGTTGGTGGACGGGTTGAGGATTGGCCTTCACCGAAGGGTGCTACTCCTATATTTGTCATTTGATCTTTTTATAGTTTCTTGTTAGGAATTACTATAACTAGGCTCTAATACCAATTGAAATTAGAATAGCTTCCCAATAGGGGGGTGAATTGGGTTTTAAAAATTTTATTCCCTTTAGTCTTAGTTCTTTTGAGTTGTAACAACAATCAAAACTTAAATACAATCACAATCAACACAATAAGATCAATCACTCAATCTTTGTAACAATAGCCCTATATAAATGTGAACATTTGTTGAACTTGTTAAAAGCCCTATATCACAATTATTCTTCTTCCTAATGTTCAGCTTTTAAATAAACTTTTACATTAATAAGTCAAGGATGATCAACCAAAGTAGTCCCTTTCAGTTTCCACAATCAATGCTGATCAATCCAAAACAAATTACCTTCCGGTCTATTTAACAACCAAACATTCAGAATTGAATTTTAAAGAAACTACATAGATTATATCTTTTGCCAAAAAATAAAGAGAAGGGTAGAGAAAGAAGAACACAGGGTTTTTTACGAGGTTCGGCTTCAACACAGCCTACGTCCTCGCCCTTGGCAAAACCACCAAAGGATTCACTATTACCGTTCATTTACCAGGTGGAACAAGACCAATTACAAACACTCATTGGGTAAGGCTAGAGCCCGCCTTCTCCAAATAATATCTCCTTATTTGGTCCAACGATTCAGCACTCGAACCATCAATTGACTTTTTTCAAAGATATAAAACAAGGCGTACAAGAACTTGCTCCTCAAAGAGCTTATTAGTACATATTGAAACACTATGTACTTCAGTAAGTTCAAAACATGAATTTTAGAATGAAGCACTTAGAAACTTATCACCGTAGGTATCTTTCAATGGTTGAAAGAATCAAAAACTTGATGCACAAACTCAGTGAGAAACTCAGCAAAGCTTTCAGAGAATTTCCTGAGTGATGAAAGCAATAGCACACTTTCAAAATTTCAGTAGGCTTTTAGAGAGAATTAGAGATGAATTGATTTCTGGGTGTGTAAAACAATGATCCTTTAGGGTATTTATAGAGGTAGAAAACCTCCTTGCTTGTTCCCCAAGAATACTTAGAGTTATTGGAGGTTTTAAAATTATTTAAGATTCCAATAATTTGAATTTCAAAAATTATATCTGTTGGAAATTTGAAAAATGTCATGAGCTAGATGACTGTGAAGTCCTGGCAGTCATCTGTCTATATATTATAACTATAAAAATCATAGGAAAAGAGGTAGCAGTCGTCTGTCCCTTGATTGGTAATCATCTGTCACTAGAATAATATGGTTTTAATTACAACTTAGTAAGGTCGCAGTCGTCTATCCTATGCTTGGCAGTCGTCTATCACGAGAACAATTTGTTTTTAAAAATAAGCTCAGAAGGATGATAGACGTCTGGCTGAACACCTACATACGTCTCACTTGGCACTGGTAGTCGTCTGTCAGGCTTTTACATTCGGTTAAACTTCTCTAAATTGGCTAGTCGTCTGTCCATAGATAGATGGTCATCTATCAATTGAAATTTCTCATTTCAAACATATTTTTAAGTTCTCTCTTCTTTACTCAATTAATCTTGGAATATGAACTTGTTTGACTTTGAAAAACTTGTTCGAAGTTGTATATTAAGGTCTCTAAGTCTCTTTACCTCATGAGCTTCAAAATGAAAAATTCATATTTGAATATACTTAGAAGTACTTACAAAGACTTTGACCTAAGCTATTTTGACATTTTCTTTGCTTTGAGTCCTTTCAATGCTGCTCTTCAATCTCTTAGACTTCTTATTGAGCTTTCATTTATAGATCTTTGGTATTCTCATGAAAATCTCCTTGTTCCTTGATCCTTGTAAGCTTTCATGTCAAGGTATATGTATTTTGAGCAAATCATCTTTTTCCTGTAATCATATCACTTGAAAATATATTAAATAAATTTTACTTTGTTATCATCAAAACCAAGAGTTTGTAAGTCTAACTAGGCCAACAATAGTATTTGAAAAAATATTGAAGTTTTGTTTAGGGAAATACTGTTTTCAAGGTGTTGAGCTGGGAACCCTGTGGGTGCAGGACTAGTCATTTTAGGGGCTTTTCAGTAGTCAGGTAAGGGAATAAACTAAAGCAATAGTTTTCCATGAGAATTAATATTATTTAATAGCATTTTAATTTTCAAAAAGCATGTATTATGTATGAGTATATTTGGGAAAATACTGCCATTACACAGGAATATATATTTTTAGTATAAAATGTTAGGAAATTTGATTTCAAAAAAGAACTCATGATTTTATTTAGTATGTGTGGCATGAATATTATTTTACGTATAATGTATTATGTCAGATTTACAGAAAAAGCATGTTTACAATTATTTTCAGAAATAACATGATAATACAGGAAATTATGATTTCAGAATATATGATAAATAGTACATATGCTCAATTCAGTATTTATGATATGTTCAACGCGAGACCGTGATTGATAGCCGGCGCAAGGCTGTAGTTATGCATGTTTTTCGGTGCAAGGCCACAGTTATGTATGTATCCGGTGCAAGGTCGTGATTATTTATGTTATGATAGAATTCAGAAAATGCTATCATTCTATTTATGTTAAAACAGTATATTATCATGTACTATATGTTATCAGAACCCGGATGATAGTTTAGATAAGTTATGAGGAGCACGGTACCATAATTATACAGTTCAATTTAGTTCAAACTTGTGTTAACCGCCCCTGCTAGTAGAGGGGGTGGGAGATGGATAGTCAATGTGGCTTTCAGTGTAGAGTTGTAGACATCCACTTAGAAGTGCAGACTAGGGTGTGGCGGGCCCATCGTACTTACAAACATTTTTAACTCGAAAGTGGTCGACCAGCCATTGTCAAGTCCCACCTTCGAGCTACACAACCCGTCATGGGGGGTAATACATGACATCAACTAGCTATTCATCCTGGGTAAATTTCAGAATTACTAGTTATATCGGATGATTTTATGAACAATGAAATACAATATGATTTAGTAAAACTATGAAATTGTATGTTTACTCAACTATGATATTATTATTAGTGTTTTCAAGCATGTGACATGTATTGTATATCTATTATAGCATGCAAATATTCATGATTCCATACAACTGTATTTAGTTTATTTCCCTTACTGAGAGGTGTCTCACCCCAGCTTAAACCATTTTAAGGAACCCAGAAAGACAGGCAGACCGATCCCACCATTAGATGGTGTTTTCACTACGCCACTAGGAGTGTGAGTTTTTGAGCTAGGATCAGCTGGTTTTTTTTGTGTTAGATCCTAGTTTTATCTTTTTTTGTTTTGAGGATTGTATATATACAGTATTATGGTGAAATGTAAGTAACTCTAGTATATTGTATTTTGTGGTTGGGTGAATGAAATTTGTATTTACTGCTACTTAGGTTTCTTCTATGTTTGACAGGTGTTTCCCCGTTACCCACAGGTTCAGGTTGACATTGTTATCTTATTAGTTAATGATATTAGGGTATTTAATATGGTTGATTATGTAATAAGTTAAGCAGGTCATTACAGTTTGGTATCAGAGCCTAGGATGCTAGGTTTTGTAGACTCCAGAATGTAGCAGTAACAATACCAGAGTATAGGATAAGGGAATTTGAGGTCTGGTTTTTTAGTCTAGATGCAGGACTTCCGTGATGGTTTGTGTGTCTTTCTTAGGGTGATGATTCAGGAAAGTCATGGTAAACTATTGTTGGGTTGGGTATCTAGTTTGTAGGATTGAACCTTGAATTAAGATCAGGGATGATGAAACAATTAAGGATATAGTATACTAATCAGATGATATGTTATGGTAATATGGTCCTAAGCTAAGTTTATTGTCTTTTCAGGATGGACCCTAGAGGCAGTAGCTTCCATGCTAGTGGTAATGAGGGTGTTGGGCCCTCGGGTGCTGCTAGTGGTGATTCAGACGCAGTACTACGTAGTGTGCCTCAGCAAGTTCTGGCTGAAATTGCTAGGACCTTTAGAGAGCAGGGTGGAACATCTACATGCCACCGTAGTTCGATTGAGAAGTTTATTAAGATGAATCCTCTGGCTTTCTTAAGAGGAACTAATCCTGCAGTTGCTAAAAACTGAATGCAAGAGATTAAAAAAAATTTTGTAATGCTACAATGTACTGAGGAGCATAGGGTGTTGTTCGCTACATATAAACTAATTGGATAGGCCGAAATATAGTGGACGGCAATGAAACTTCTTGAGCAGCAAAGGTTAGTGTCTATAGAGATGACATGGGAATGATTTAAGGAGATATTTTTTTAGCGATATTTTCCAGCCTCTTCTAGGGAAGCTAAGATAGAAGAGTTTCTGAATCTGAAGCAAGGACCACAGATAGTGCAATAGTATGCAACGAGGTTCATTGAGTTATCTCGTTTCGCCTTGTACATTATTCCAGATGAGACGAAGAAGGTAAGACAGTTTGAAAGAGGTCTGATGAGAGAATTATATAAGCAAGTGTTGATACTGAAATTGCAAGATTTTGCTGAGCTGGTAGAGAGGGCAACTATGGCAGAAGCCGGAGAGCAGTTGGAGGTTGAGGAGCAAAGACAGAGAAAGAGATCCACGCCTTCTAGTTCCCAATAGGGGTCCAATCAAGGTTTGTGGAAGAAAGGTGGCTACTAAAGATATCGGAGACAAGAGTTGGGGAGTCGTGGGTTTTAGGGTATGTAGCCATTTCTAGCTTGTCCGACTTGTGGGAAGAGACACCTGGGGGAGTGTTATGCTGGGCGAGGTATCTACTACTGATGTGGGGAGTTAGGACATATGATGAGAGATTTTTGGGCTTAGATTGGAGCTACTCCCACTCCTAAACCTACTCAGGGAGGCTGTTAGGCACCTTATGGAGGTCAACAAAGGAATACGACTCTAGCGAGAGTTTATACCTTGATTCTTGGTGATGCTGAGATAGCTGGCAACGTGGTGACAAGTATGGTTATCATGCTTTCATTTAAAGTTATTGTATTATTCGATTCAGGAGCCATAAATTCGTTCGTGTCTATGGAGTGCATTAGATTATGTGGGCCAAAAACGCAGTTATTAGACACTGAACTATTAGTAACTACATCGACTGGGTCAGTAGTAAGGTGTAGTAGGGTTCTCCAGGGCTGTCTAGTGGATATCCAAGGAAAAATTTTGCCTACTAATTTGATAGTGCTAGACATGCACGAGTTTGATGTAAAATTCGACATGGATTGACTGGCAGCTAACTTTGCCAGTATAGATTGTCATTCAAGAGAAGTGATATTTAGACCTTTGGGAAGACTAAAATTCAGATTTATAGAGTCGCAAGTGCAATCCCCACCTTAGTTAGTTTCAGCCATTCAGGTGAGTTGACTACTCCTGAGTGGTTGTCACAGATTTGTGACTTTTGTGAAGGAAATGTTAGGAAATGAATTGAAGCTTGCTAGTACGTCAGTAGTAAAGGAGTTTATAGATGTTTTTCTAGATGAGCTACCAGGCTTAACACTTGATCATGAGGTAGAATTCCCTATTGATCTACTTCTGAGTACAATGCCGATCTCTAAAGCACTTTATCGAATTGCGCCAACAGAGTTGGCAAAATTAAAAATCAGTTGCAAGATTTGCTTGATAAGAGTTTTATACGGCCTAGTGTATCTCCGTGGGGAGCTTCAGTGTTATTTTTGAAGAAGAAAGACATGTCCATGAGGATGTGTATAGATTATAGGGAAATTAATAAGGTGGCAATCAAGAATAAGTATCATCTACCCTGTATAGACGACTTATTTGACCAGCTCTAGGGTATATAGGTTTATTTTAAGATTGACCTCAGATCAGGCGACCATCAAGTAAAGGTAAAAGCATGAGAAGTATCAAACACGGCCTTTCGAACCAAGTATGAGCATTATGAGTTTCTTGTTATGCCTTTTGGTTTGATGAATGCTCCTACAGTATTCATGGATTTGATGAATAGAATCTTTCACCAATATTTAGACAAGTTTATTTTTGTTTTTATTGATGATGTACTGGTATATTTGAGGAGCTATGAGGAGGATGAGATGCATTTGAGGCAGGTCTTACAAACGCTCAGGGAAAAGAAGTTGTAGGCCAAGTTCAGCAAAGGTGAATTCTGGCTCAAGAAGGTTGTGTTTTTGGGGCATGTCATCTCAGGGGTTGAAATTTCTGTGGATTCTAGTAAAATTGATGCAGTAGTGAATTGGGCTAGACCAAGGAACGTCCAGGATATCATTAGTTTCTTGGGGCTAGCTGGTTATTTCGTCATTTATTGAGGGATTCTTAGCGTTATTAGGGCCTCTGACATGATTGACTAGGAGAACGTCAAGTTTGAATAGGACTATAGTTGTGAGTAGAGCTTCCAGGAATTGAAGCAAAGGCTTGTCACGGCACTAGTTTGGATCATCCCATCAAGGGGTGAGGGTTATGTTATCTACAGTGATGCGTCCTTGAAAGGACTTGACTGTGTACTGATGTAGCATGGTAAGGTGGTAGCGTATGCGTCTAGGCAGTTGAAAGAATATGAAAATAATCTAGATTATGTGTTTCTACTGATGTTGATATCACAAAGACTATCTTAGAAGAGGCTCACAGATCTTTGTACACAGTTCATCTTGGCAGCACAAAAATGTATAGGGATCTATCGGAGTCTTATTGGTGGAGTGGTATGAAGAAGGACATTGTTGAGTATGTAGCACAGTGTTTGACGTGCCAGTAGGTAAAGGCTAGGCACTAAAGGCCGGCAGGTCAGTTGTAGCCACTTTTTATTCAAGAGTGGAAATGGGATCACAATTCTATGGATTTTGTTTCAAGGCTGCCATCAGCATTCCATGGCTAGAATGCAATTTGGGTGATTGTAGATCATTTGAATAAGGCCGCACATTTCCTTCCCATCAAGATCAGCTACTCCTTTAATAGACTGGCAGAGATTTATATTCAGGAGATAATCTGTTCTCATGGTGTGTCTATGTCTATAGTGTTAGATCGAGAGCTGTGTTCCACATCACGATTTTGGAGGAGCTTACAGGAAGCTCTAGAGTCTCAGTTATCTTTTAGCATGACATTCCATCCTTAATCAGACAGGCAGACCGAGAGGACGATTCAGATATTAGAAGATATGCTTTGAGCATGCGTGTTGGATTTTCGAGGTAGTTGGATTTAGTTCATGCCTCTGGTGGAATTTGCGTACAATAACAGTTATCAAGCCAACATTGGCATGACACCGTTTGAGGCACTTTATGGTAGAAGGTGTCATTCTCCTCTATACTGGGACGATATGGGTGAACGGCGAGTTGTGGGACTAGAGTTAGTACGACAAGAGTATGATAAGGTTTGGCTCATCAAAAATAGAATCAATGCAGCTTAGAGCCGATAGAAGAGTTACGCCGATAATCGCCGCAGGAAATTGGAGTTTAATATCAGTGATCATGAGTTTTTGAAAATAGCTCCGTTAAAAAGAGTTATGAGATTTGTAAGGAAAGGTAAACTTAGCCCTAGGTTCATTGGCCCAATTGAGATTCTATAGAAAGTGGGGCCAATTGCCTATAGGTTAGCTTTACCACCTGTATTGTCTAGGATACATGACGAATTTCATGTTTCCATGTTCAGGAAATACGTCCCAGACCCTTCTCACGTAATCAGTTATGGTGAATTAGAGCTCAGTGATTCACTAGTTTATGAGGAGGTACAAGTGTAGATTCTAGACAGAAAACACAGGAATTGCGTAATAAGAAGATTCCTCTAGTAAAAGTCCTGTGGAGAAATCACGCAATAGAAGAAGCTTCTTGGGAACTCGAGAAACAAATAAGGCAGAAATATTTGCAATTGTTCAGTGGAGTTCAGTTGTAATTAGGAAAGTGTAAAGGTTATGGAATGTTTCTTTTGCAAGTTAGTTAGTATATGTATTAGTTTAGTTAGTAAGTAGTATTTTCGTTTTGGGAGAATTTTATTTTATATATGTAATCTCTCAGAACTCGGAAGGTAACCGTACTATTCCTCTGCCACAAGTGAGGGTAAGTAATAAAATAAGTAGACTGTTTGTCTTTAGGGGATGGTGAATCATATGGATAGTAGATTTCGAGGATGAAATTTTTGTAAGGAAAGGAGAATGTAGAGACCCAAAGAAATATAGTAATTTAATAATAAGAGAAAGGAGAGAGAAAGGAAATGGTATTTGGAATTTAAATAGGGGTCTCGTCGACGAACGCAGTACGTTCGTCGGCAAACATGCTTGATGGGGTCGTCGATGGGGACACACATCTCATTGACAAGAAGTTACTGAGGGGCTATTTTTAGCTCTGAATTTCGTCGACGAGGAATAAGCATTCGTCGATGAAATCCTTTCATGTCCTCGTTGACAAAGTGACGTGGCTTTTCGATGAAGGCAGGAGTATAACTAGCCCTAAACTCGAATTCAGTGCAGATTTTTCAAGAAAAATAGATTTTCTCTCTCTCTCTTGTTCGACCCCTATGCCTTCTCTCTAAGATTTTGGGTCCATTCTTCAACGAATCAACGATCCGAAGCAGCCATGCTACTCCTGGGGAAGTTCTCTTCAAGTCTGCCAGAGTAGATCGTTGGTGGGACTAACTTGAACTCCATCCCAAATTCAGAGTAAGGCTTTATGTTGAGTATTTGACTTTCCTACAGTTGTAGAAAAGGTAGTATTTGAAGAAATACTGAAGTTTTGTTCAGAGAAATATTGTTTTCAGGGTGTTGAGTTAGGAACCCTATAGGTGCAAGACTAGTTATTTTAGGGGCTTTCCAGTAGTCAGGTAAGAGAATAAACTAAAGCAATAATTTTCCATGAGAATTAATATTATTTAATAGCAGATTAATTTTCAGAAAGCATGTATTATGTATGAGCATATGTGAGAAAATATTGCTATTACATGAGAATACATATTTTTAGAATAAAATGTCAAGAAATGTGATTTCAGAATAGAACTCATGATTTTATTCAGTATGTGTGGCATAAATATTATTTTACATATAATGTATTATGTTAAATTAGATTTACAGAAAAAGTATGTTACAGTTATTTTCAAGCATAACATGATAGTACAGGAAATTATGATTTCAAAATACATGATAAACAGTACATATGCTCAGTTCAGTATTTATGATACGTTCGGCACAAGGCCGTGATTGATAGCCAGCATAAGGCCGCAGTTATGCATGTTTTTCGATGCAAGGCCGCAATTATGTACGTATCCGGCACAAGACCGTGATTATTTATGTTATGATAGAATTCAGAAAATGCTATCAAACTATTTATGTTAAAACAGTATATTATCATGTACTATATGTTATCAGAACCCGGATGATAGTTCAGATCAGTTATTAAGAGCACGGTACCGTAGCTATACAATTTAGTTTAGTTCAGACTTATGCTAACTGCCCCTGCTAGTAGAGAGGGTGGAAGATGGATAGTCAATATGGCTTTCAGTGTAGAGTTGTAGACGTCCACCTAGTAGTCCGGACTAGGATGTGGCAGGCCCATCGTACTTATAGACATTTTTGACTTGGCAGTAGTCGGCCAGCCATTGTCGGGTCCTACCTTCGGACTGCACAACCCGTTATGGGGGGTAATACATGACATTAGCTAGTTATTCATCCTTGGTAAATTTCAGAATTACTAATTATATTAGATGATTTTATGAGCAATGAAATACAATATGATTTAGTAAAACTATGAAATTATATGTTTACTCAGTTATGATATTATCACTATTTTCAAGCATGTGACATGTACTGTATATCTATTATAGCACGCAAATATTCATGTTGCCACACAATTGTAGTTAGTTTATTTCCCTTACTAAGAGGTGTCTCACCCCAGCTTAAACCATTTCAGGGAATCCAGAAAAATAGGCAAACTGAGCCTCCATTAGAGGGTGTTTTCACTACCCCTCTAGGAGGGTGAGTTTTTGAGCTAGGATCAGCTGGTTTTTGGTGTTAGATCCTAGTTTTATATTTTGATATCCTTTTTTCGGTCAACTTGTTGAATGTGGTTTGATCTTAACATTTTCTCACAAAGGTTGTGATGTGAAGGATCTGAAGATGAGCCCACTTGTTGGGATCGAGCGTAAAGTTGGTTGCCTTTTCGAGCTCACTTATCTGCATTTGCCTCGTTCGTGTTCTCTTCTGTCTCTTTCTGCTGCAGTGTCTTCCAGTGTTTGGCATTCTTATCTCGATCATGCCTCGTTGTCTCGTGTTCAGTCTTTAGCTTCTAGTGGTTGCTAAGGAAATGTTAAATTTGAACATTTTCATTGTATGTCTTGTCAACTTGGGAAACAGAAAGCTTTACCTTTTAATGACAATAATTCTTTGTCTTCTACACCTTTCAATTTGGTTCATTCTGATATTTGGGGACCTGCTCCTGTCCTTATTAAATGCGGGTCTCATTACTTTGTCATTTTTATCGATGATTACTCTCGGTATACATGGATTTATCTTTTGCATGATCATATTGGGTTACTTAATGCTTTTCGTGACTTTAAGCAGATGATTAAAACTTAGTTTGCTTGCACCATTAAAGTCTTTCGATCCGATAATGCCCCAGAATATACTTCTACCCCTTTCATTGAAGAACTTCGAGAGGCCGACACCTTATCCCATCGATCCTGTCCATCCACCTCCCAACAGAATGTTCGTGCCGAACGTAAGCACCATCACATTCTTGACACTGTTCACTCTCAACTCTTCTCTGGATCTCTCTCAGAATCCTTTTGGGGTGAAGCTGCTCTTACCATTGTTTACACTATTAATCAGGTTCCAACCCCTACTATTTCCAATAAATCCCCATATGAGGCTCTCTATGGAATGGTACCTGATTATTCTCTTCTCAAAGTCTTTGGTTGTGCTTGCTTTGTTTTGCTTCCACCTCATGAACATACAAAACTTGAACCTCGCTCTCGTTTCTGTTGCTTTCTTGGTTATGGCATTGAACACAAGGGTTATCGGTGCTATGACCCCATAGCCAAGCGTCTTCGAGTCTCTCGGCATGCTCAGTTTTGGGAACCCAAAATGTTTGCTAGTATCTCTCTGTTTTCTTTCGATTGTCTCTTATACTCCCCCATTTTCACTGATCCTGCCCTCGATCCCTCTCCCATTTTCTCTTTTAATGCAGGTCCTGCCAGCACATCAGGTGATCCCTCTATGTCTGCCGCTCCTAAACCTGGACCATCTGATGATCCTGCCATTGCTTCCACACTTCTTGAGTCCACTGATTTGGATGTCCGTCGTTCTAGTCGGGTAAGGCCATCTCCTACCTATCTTAGTGACTTTCACTATTTTTCTACTCTTGACTCCCTTCAGAGCCTCGCAATTATCGTGAAACTTGTTCTGTTCCTATTTGGCAGCAAGCTATGTCTGAAGAACTTGACGCACTTCACAAAACCTATACTTAGGACCTGGTTGACTTGCCTCCTGGTAAGACTGTAGTTGGGAACAAATGGGTGTATAAAAGCAAAACAAACTCTGACGGTTCTGAAGTACGACATAAAGCCCGTTTAGTGGCAAAGGGCTTTACTCAGGAATATGGCATTGATTGTGAGGAGACATTTGCCCTTGTTGCTCGTATTACCTATGTTCGCTCCTTTTTGGTTGTTGCCTCTACTTAGCGGTGGCCTTTATTTCAGATGGATGTCAAAAATGCCTTCTTACATGGTGATTTGGCTGAGGAGGTATATATGTAGCCCCCTCCTCGGTATCCTCATTTTCCTGGTCAAGTTTGTCATCTTTGTCGTGCTTTATATGAGCTTAAGTAAGCTCCTTGTGCTTGGTTTGCCAAGTTCAGCTCCACTATTGCCCAGCTTGGGTTTGCCTTTAGCCCCTATGATTCAGCTCTTTTTACCCATCACACTGCTACTGACATCACTCTTCTACTACTTTATGTTAACGATATGATCATTACTGGTGATGATACTTCTGGTATTAATGAGCCTAAGCAATTTCTATGTCGGCAGTTTGAGATGAAAGACCTCGATTCCCTTCGCTACTTCCTTAGCTTAGAAGTGTCCCCTACCTCTGATGGCTACTCCTTGGCCCAAGCCAAATATGCCTTTGATCTTCTCACACGTGCTAGCCTCACCAATTGTAAGATAACCGATAGCCGTTGGAGCCCAGCATCAAACTCTGTCCTACTGATGGGGACCTCCTTCCCGATGCCACTCGTTACCGACAACTTGTTGGGAGCTTGATTTATCTCATTGTCACTAGACCGAACATTGCCTATGTCGTGCACCTTGTTAGTCAGTTTATGTCGGCTCCTTGGTCTGTTCATTACACAGTTGTTCTTCGCATCTTATGATATGTGAAGGGCACCTTATTTCATGGCCTTTTTATTCCCTCTCACTCATCCTTGACATTACAAGTTTATTATGATGCTGATTGGGCAAGGGTCCCTACTAATCATCGGTCTACCACTGGTTTTCTTTTTTTACTTGGTGATTCTCTTATCTCTTGGCGAAGCAAAAAGTAGACTATTGTTGCTCGCTTTAGCACTGAGGCTGAGTATCGGGCTCTCGCTAATACTACTTCTGAGCTTCTTTGGCTTCGTTGGCTTCTCCAAGATATGGGAGTTCCTCAGCCCTCGAGCACTCCGCTTTATTGTGACAATCATAGTGCTGTCCAGATCGCTCACAATGATGTCTTTCATGGACACACCAAACATATTGAGATCGACTGTCATTTTGTGCGTCGTCATCTTCAGGACGTGACACTTCGCCTCTTGTCAGTTCCTTCGGCTGATCAGTTGGCTAATATCTTCACGAAATCTCATCCTCCTGGTCATCATCGTGCTTTAGTCTGCAAACTCCAGATATCATTTTCGATACCACCTTGAGTTTGAGGGAGGATGTTAGTGTATCTCCCTAAAATACCCTTGTACCCTTGTATGCCTCCTTCTCCTATAAAAGGATGGCCTTGTACGGTTGTATGTGTACAAAAGATTAATAAAGTTTTTTTAATGTTAACAATACTTAGGTAGGTTATTAAAATAAAAAATAAGAATAAACCCCTTTTTCTCTAATTATTACCAAAATAAATACACCTTATAATTGTGTATGAGAAGATTTTATTTATTTTTCTTGAAATTGTTTCATTATCAACTTATTTTCATTAATGCTACTCTCTCTCTCTCTCTCTCTCTCTCTCTCTCTCTCTCTCTCTCTCTCTCACACACACACACACACACACAAATACAAAGAGTTAAAGATTGAACACCTATTGCAACACCTGTTACATAAGGCGACCAGACTAGGCCAATTAGAAAGGCTTCGATAAGTAAAGTTTATATTAGGGGAAAGAGAGTGAGGAAAGAGAGGCTAGTTCTTGGCTCGATCATCAAATTCACTACACTAGAAAGATAAAATTCTATATCTCAACATCGTGCACTTCAGTAGAGTATGTGCAACTTCCAAATAGCTATTAATTCCTAACTTTACTCTTAATTTTTTAAAATATTTTATAGAAGTGAGCCCTTCAAAATTTTAATTGAATTTTATATAGTTTATTTTTTCACTTTAGATTAAGATTCAAAGTCTAGGATTTAAATTTCAGTGAGTTTAGGTAAAACTAAATATAATTTTTTATTCCAACTAATCCATATCTTAAAATCTAAATTTTTAAACATAAAATTTGTTGGAATATGTTTCACTTTTATTTCATTTTTTATTTTTCAATTGATTATTAAGAATGTTTTTTATATTTGGTTAATGAAGGTTCCTTGTATTGGTTGGTTCATTAAATTAGATCATTAAATATTTTCTTAAAACTAATGAGCACATTCTTCAAACCAACAAATTCATGCACATTACTTAATATGGTTCTTGTATAATACTAGTTCTGAGGGTAAAGAGACACTGCACCAAAAATAAATATCAAAGGTTTAAAAGAGAAGAATGACTATACAAATTAACTTTGGACAAAATTAATTATTGGAGATAGTGTTACCATTTGTCATTTAGTGTGCTCATGGAAGAGGCTTCTAGCTATGTTAAGAAGTGAACTGTAAACATGACTCTCATGATAAAGAATACTTACATTTATTCATTTTTTTATTAGTTTAATTTAGGTTCTATTTGTTTGAAGATAGTTGTTCTCAACTATATATGGTGGCTCTATAATAGAGTTCCTTGAGTTTCTCATCTCACTTTTAAGCTTTTGAAAGAAATGAGGCGGATTGTTGCCTTGATGCTATTGTAACTCAACATGTTGCTAGTGCCAGTAAGAGATCGAAATTCATTTGGAAATATTGAGGGATGAGAAGCTGATATACATGAGAAATATTTCTTCTGCATAAGTTCTGGATAAATGAACTACTTCCAAAAAAGAAAAAAAGTGTATCTCTTATTTAAAGATTTTCTAATAAACAGTTAGAGTTATAAGTACTTTTCCTACAAAAAACCAAACATTACCAATTTATTCCAAGTATATCTAATAAGCTATAGAGGATAGATATTTATTTGTAAATGGTATCAAATGAAGGCTATATTAATTGATTTTACTTTACACAACATATGATTTAATAGGTTATTACATGCAAAGTTCTTGAATCATTTAGGAGCACGCTCGCTGAGGTAGCGAGGGTCTTTTTTTGTGAATAAAAAAATCAAAAGTAATTAGAAACAAAAAGACTGATCATTGACCGATGTTCAAAAATTTAGAATTCGGGATTTATATTCATATTTGTGTCGATTTGAATAAATGTAGTTTAAGATTATTCTGTGTTCTGTCCAAATCACATAACTATTCCAAGCCTAAAATTTAAACTCTACACTTCCAAATATGAGATACCCTTAATTGAGTTATAAAATTTTACCTTTACCTTTAAAGAAAAACTTGCACATACTACCACTTACTAATACCTCTAGAGAGAACTTCAAAAGAGCAAAGAAAGAAAGATATGGTCAATATTTAGAGAAAACCTTTTGTTGTTGTGTCATGGTGCAAGCCCCTCATCCAAAAGAGCAAATACACAACACCTCAACACCCACAAAAATGGTGTTGTATGGTCAATTTTTGGATAGATTATCGAAATTCGATGCCCCTCCTTGGGGGGCAGCCCCTCCAGATTAAGGGCCCAGTGCCCCAATCATCCCACCAATTTGTTTGGAAAGATGTGATGGGAGAATTTCCAAAAGGGATTGCCCATCTTCCTCTGTCTCTTAACCCTACTTAACAGTCACAGCACACCAGAGTGCACCAAGGCATGTGACCCTTGGCACGTCCCTCACCAACCCCCTCCCCTCCTCTCCCCTCCAAAATCAATAAGTAAATGAAAGCATCATTCTCATGATCTCACCACATCATCTTATTATAAATTATTAATTGTTGTACACATTTTTGTTGATTGGTTGGTGAGAAAATGAGCATGGCACGTGGCCGTGCCCCACTGCACTCACCGACAATGGAGAGAAAATTATTTGATGGGCCTACTCTGCAATTTTAAAATCCACCCATTATAATCCCAATGATTTTTGGTATGTGTTTATTTAATTTAATGTCTTCACAATGATCCCCTCTTCTAATCATCTTATCTCTTCCCTGCCCATTAATTGTTTATAATTTTATTTTACATGGTAGAGTATTTTTGTTCCATTATAGAGTTAAATAAATTTAATATTATTTTATATTTTATTTTATCTAAATCTACGTAAATTAAAATCATACACCACTTTCAAAGATAGGAATTGTATATAATACTAAAGCACAGATGCTCGACATAATACGTGTATGACATGTTGATATCTCAAATCTTAAAAAGTAAGAGAGAACACGATAACAATATGATATCTTTATAATGCGTATAATTGTGTCGGTAATTCATTTTTAAGTCAAATATGATTCTCTAGAAGTAGGTATCCAACATGACTATATTTGTATTTGATGATAAATGTGGTTTGTTTGATTTTTAGACGTTTCATTGATTGATACATTTTTGTTTTTTTTTTTTTTTTGAAGGATATGTGATCATTATGCAAGTTATTTCGAGTTCATTTAATTCAGACAATATATTATTTTTAGTATATAAGAAATCTCTCAAAATTTGATAACGACCCCTTAAATTTTTATTTTTATTTTTATTTTTATTTTTTGTACTAATACCCATCATGTCATGTAAGCGTCGGCCAATTTTTATATTATGTGTTTGACACGTGGCCAGAAATAAAATAAGTTTGAGATGTTTAAAGAGTGTTCAATGCATATTGAGATCATGTAAAAGGAGTATTAACGATTTTCCTTTTAATGACTCAATAAAATAATATTTATTGGGGTCAATAAATATGTATCAGACAGTGACATTTTCCTTTTGTTTGAGTGTTAACAATTTAGAGCTCACAGTAAATATTTGTCATGATTTGTAATAACTTAACTATAGTTTCAACTAATTCTCATCACCTCATCTGTTTAAGTGTCCAATAGGAAACTACTCTCAACTACTTAAGATAAACACTATTTTTTGAATGGAAGAAACCCTTCGCAATGAATTCAATCCAATCTCAGCCCATCAACTATCATCAAGAAATTTTAACCTAAGTATTAGAGAATTTATTTACTCTGTGTTTGGGAGCATAGATTTTAAATCTTGAAATTTAATTTGGGTAGATTTGGGTAAATTTCAATATAATTTTATATTAAATCTTATGCAGATCCAATACAAATCCAAATCTAATGTCTTTATGTTGACTTTGGTGTATTCCCAAGAGGGGAGGTGAATTGGGTAATTAAAATTTCTTAGGTTAATTTCAATTCCACAATCAGTAATTCTCAACTTATGGTCTATCTAAGCACATACAAATACCCCAGTAGAATGATACTGAGCAGATATATAAAATAGATGCAGTAGACTCAGTATTTTCAAATCATTCACAGTGTTTAAAGCATGCACAACACTCATATAGCTATTCAAATATGAGCATACATGTGCATAAATTAAATTGTAGAAATATAAAGAGTATAGGGAAAGAGAGAGCCGATACAGGATATGTTATTGGGGTTCGGCCAACTGTGTCTACGTCTCTGCCTCTAGTTCGCAAGCCCTAAGATTTCATTAATACTCACTTAATAGATGGAGTGGCACTGGTTACAACCAGGTCAATTCAAGGGGCTAACCTCAACCAACACGTCTTACCGGGATGGCACACCTAACTTTTCTAACCAGGTCTAAGTCAGTCCGGGACTTTTCACAGGGCAAGTCTCCCTCTTCCGACCACACGTCGGGAATACAACATATATAACAATTTGAGCACAATGGACGTATACAAATAAATGCTTCTAATACAAGCAGATGTATACCACTGCGCACAATCAACTAATGCACTCACATATGATATGAATATAAGCTTAGTGTGAGTATAGTGATTTTCTCAAACTAATCTTTGAATAAAGATATTTATAATAAGTGCACCTCAAAGATTAACCCTAATAATTTTTTTCTCCAAAATCTATATTTCAATAAAAAGGTGTAGGAGAACTTAGGGCTTTTCCCTTCAAATGATCTTTGCCAAAAATAATGTTATATGATCTTTAAAATAAAGTATGCAATAAATATGTTCAAAGATTTTGAACCCTTAAAAATCTTCCCAACAATGATATTCAAATATTCTAACTCAAGGGAAGCTAGGGTTATAGCTAAAAATAATTTTTGCAATGAAGCACAATGAGCTTTTGGAAGTCTTTACAATATATGTGCAGAGATCCACAAGCTAGCTATACGTTTTCTCCAAAGATATTTATCAATGAAATATATGGAGAAAAACATTAAATTTACTCTCAAGATAATGATTTTAAAAAGAATGAGATGTGAGAGTATAAGCAATATGATTTGAAAAAGATAAAATTCCCAGGATAAATAATACTCTCTTGAAAATGATTTTTTTGAAAAAATAACAAAGAGATGATGAAAAACTAGCTTAGGAAGATGAAAATAAGATATTGATATTTCAAAGGATTTGCTAACTAATCATCTTGCTAATTTTGAGTTATGAGGGGGTATATATAGACTTCTTAGGAAATCTGACTATTAGGGATATATTATGAATTTTTGAAAATGTTTTAATGAGTTTAATAAAATTTTAACCGTGTTTTAACCTCAATAATTCTCACCAACCCAATAGCACAGGTCAATTGAACTTAAGGATTGGTTGACCAAGTGTCCACGTTCGGTCGACCATGGAGAAAAATGAACTAAGTTGTTGGTCGACCATCTCAGAAGATTTGAAAGTGATTTTCTAATTTAGCTCGATTCGGTCGACTAGGACACTTTGAACTATGAAGTTCGGTCAACCAGGTAGTTGGGACATCACTCAAGGAACTTCGATCGACCATAGTGTTGCAACACATCTTGGGTCGTTCGACTGAAGGGTCAAAGTGTTGACCTCAAGGCAGTTCGGTTGACCAGCATAATTGAACTGGTCTAGTTCGATCGACCAAGCCATGGTCAAACTATTGGCCACTTCCCAGTTCGGTCAACCGAATGCTTTTCAAGCATTCAAGTTCGGTCGATCGAACATGCATTTTTTATGCATATCAGTCCTGATCCCTTTATATATTAACCCTATTCATATGATGCTTATTTTTAATGCAATAAGAAACTTTTTCATGCAGATTTGTGGGTCCTAAGGTAAGTCTAAGACATTTGAGAATTAACCCCAAATATCTGGTGTCGGTCGACCTTTGGTTAACCGAAGGATGATCTTTAAGGTTCTGTGGCCCCCTATGGTTAGTCTATGGTCATCACTGAGCTTTTATCCATATCATGCATGCAATGCATTAATTATTACAAATCATTTCCTATTTACTATTACAGACCAAATAGAAAGACTAAATGCAATACAAGTGAAATTTAAATGTCTTCAATCTTCTTTACTCTTGTGACTTCCTTGGAATACGCCAGCTAATGTACATGTCCTTCGAGTTTCTTCTGACTTCCATTTTCAGTCTCCTTATGTGTGTGCAAACATATCAAATCTGCTTAAACACTAGATACACACATAAGAATCTTGCGGTTTGTCATTACCAAAACCAAGGATCAAACTCAAAAAGTCAACACTCTCCAAACATAGGGTTAGAGTTTCAACTCCAATCACCCGACCTGTGTTTCATTTTTGTGTTTTGCAAAGCAATCAGAGGTCGAAATTAATTCTTTACTAGAATATCTATTAATCATTTAAAATGTTATTAAATCTGAAGGAGTTTTTTTTTTATAGTTTTTAGAAATTCAGAGGGCGAAGTATCATCTTAAAAAAATTCAAGAGATATCACTTAAATTTACTCTTTATTTTATGATGCAGAGATTTTTCATTGAACTATGAAATTAGAATAAATTGATAATTGAAAAAACAATTATCCATGGTATATGAAGCACAAATATAGGACTCTGCAAGATTATACATGACATATTGACATGTCAAATATTAAAAGTTCAAGATGGCACAATCAAGAACATGACATATGTACATTATATACAATTATATGAAGAACATATTTCAAAATCAAATATGGTCCCTTAAAAATAGTATTCAAGCATCTTTAAATTTGCATTTGAGGATCAATATGTAGGTGACAAGTCACTTAATTTAAATAACATATCATTTTTAGGATATAAAAGATCTCTTAAATTTGATAATATTGCAACATGCACTACAAAAAATCAATGTATTAGTGACAATTTTAAATTAGTTGCTATATTTGTCGTTACTACTAACTATTAGTGACAAATTTTAAATTTGTCACTAATAATACAGTATTAGTGACGGATTATAATTGTCACTATAAATTCTACATCGACTCTGCTCAAATTCGTCACTAATAGTAGGGTATTAGTGACAGTTTTCAAATTCGTCACTAATAGTAGGATATTAGTGAATGATTCAAATTCGTCACTAATAGTGCAGTATTAGTAAAGGATTCAAATTCATCACTAATACCCTACTATTAGTGACAAATTTGAAAATTGTCACTAATACCCTACTATTAGTGATAGATTTGAATCCTTCACCAACAATTTAAATATTAAAAAAAAATTAATACAAATTTTTTGTAATCATCAATTCCTGTAAAAATCTGTAATTACATTTTCGCATATATAACCTTAAACCATAATTACTACAAAATTCATAAATTATTCAAAATTTCGAATTCAAATACAAATTCAATTAAAATAAAAAAAATAACATATGTTCAGATAACAAAAAAAAATTAAAAAAATTCAAAATTCAAATTAAATATATTATACAAATTCAAATTAAAATACAGAAATTTCATTTGTTCAAATAACAATAAAAATTAAAAATAATTAATCAAAAGTTGTATCCGACGACTGTAGTGCATGCATGCATGGTATCGTGCTGATGTTATGACAGCCGCAAATCCTACAAATTAAAAATTATAAAAAAAATTTGTATACGAATGGAGAGTTGGCGCTCAGTATAATCGGGAATAAAAATATAGAGTGCACCGTACAATAATTTTCAGCCCTAAACGAATAACTAAAATGAATGTGAATAGCGTATGTATGAATATATATAGTTGCATGCATCAAACCACACACGTAAACATTTTAACTCAGTCTCAAAGAAGAATATGTCATGTATGTTAACATATGCAAATTTAGGGATTAATGAAATGACTTTTTGTTTAACCTTCACTCATCCTTTCAAAAATATTTTAACAATTTTTTTATCATATCATACATGGCTTTTTTTTCTTTTTTTTTTTTGAAAAAATTCTAACGAAATTTTGGCAGCATGCCGTCTGTAAATTGGACATTTTCCTATAAAACCTGTACCTGAAACATGGTTGTTTTCACAAAATAAAATATTTCAAGCATGTAACAACTTAAATCCACTACCAGCATGCAATTCACAATGTACTGCATCAATCATGCAGTTGGCGTTTAACACAAGCATGTATTCTAGTAGTTCAATATACAATTTATATAATATAATACCATCCATTAAGAAAATATTACTAGGAAAAAGTTAAAACACAATTTAACTAAGGTTTTCTAGTTTTGTCCAAAAGGTTACTTCTCAAGCATTCATGATGCAGCTTTGGTTGTGCATGAAGTTGTTACTTAGATTCTGTGATGTTGTTATTGCTAGTTTATAGGTAGAAGTTTTTGGGTCATTCAAGACAGAGATTTATCTTTCGAGTAGTGATATTGATGTAAGCATATTGCCTCCTATTTATTCTCTTGTAAAATTATGAATTAACTCTCTGTATTTAAGTCCCATACATTTAAATGCTAGGTCACAAATTTTTGCACCATAGTTTGTTCTTTTGCTTTGGATCCTGTTATGGTTACTTGCAAACTGGATTTTAAATTCTCTTTTTGCTAGCTTATGAGCTAAATGTCTATGCTTCAATTTGAAAAGTGAGGCCATTCAATGTATTTAAATCCAATGTACTTTTTCTTTTGAGTGTGATTGCAATGAATTTCAGATGTTAAGATGCTTAATGCCATGGAAAAGGAATTTATGAATTGTTTTGATTAAGTTTTGCTCAATTGAATTGGTCACTATAGTTTCTTACATTAGTGGATTAGTTAGTTAGTTAGTTAGTTTTGTACTTTAACAAATTTAGAAAACACACTTGCCTTCATAAATGAACATAATAACTTTCTATCAGGAGTAGAGTAACTGTTTTTTAATTTTCTTATGACGTCGGGGGTGCATATAAGTTTTGAAAGATACTAGAATTTCTTTTTGGAGGTGGAAGAGATTGTTAACTATTAGTAAGTGTTGCTTTGAACTAGGGCCAGATGAAAGAATCCTTAGTGTTTTAAAATTAATATTGCCTGGATACTTTCTTCAGGTTGTGGATGGACATAGAAATAATCCTCCTTGATTATAGTATCATGTCTTTAGGTTGATTTAGTAAGTTTTTCGTATAGTGTCGCTGGTCTGTCGAGAATGATATAATTGAAGATGCAGATTAGTCAAATAGCATGAAAACACGCACCAACTGAAGGCCATAGTAATGCTTTAATTTTTTTAATATAAACTATATAGTCATTAATCAAGAAATTGCAATATTTTAGTGTCATTTTTTTTTTTTTTTGTGAATAGAGTAGGAACTTCAAAACGAAATTTATATGACCCATAATATGAGATTTTGTTGTTGAATTGATGGATTTCTTGTGCAGATGATTTACTTGGTTGTTTTCTTTTCTTTTCTTTTCTTTTAATAAAACAGTAATTAAGTTTAGAAAGTTGATGTTTAGACTTATTTTGGGTGAAGACATTGGAGACACTGAATTTTGTAGGTTGTCATTCTGGGATCAAATATCAAAACTCCGCAAATTGGTTTGGTGGCTCTTTCTAGGGCATAATCACAAAGAGGCATTGTAAAAAATATGCAGGTAATCCTTCTGATGATTGAATGCTACTTCTACACAAAATTGTTGTTTAACTTATATTAGAAAGCATACTCACTACCAAAATGTCCAATAAGAACACAAATTTCAGCACAAGCAAACAAAAATATCAAAATAACAATCCCAAATTTAGGGCTTAATGAAATGACTTTTCATTTAACTTTCACTCATCCTTTCAAAAATATTTTAACATTCATTTTATCATAATTATCTTTGTACATGTTTTTTTTTTTTTGAAAAAATTTTAACGAAAATTTGATAGCATGCCGTCTGTAAAGTAGACATTTTTCCATAAAACTTGTACCTGAAACATGGTTGCTTTCATAAAATAAAACATTTCAAGCATGCAACAACCTAAATCCACTACCAGCATGCAATTCACAACGTACTACACCAACCATGCACTTGGCATTCAACTCAAGCATGTATTCCAGGAGTTCAATATACAATTCATATAACATAATACCATCCATCAAGAAAATATTACTAGGAAAAAGTTAAAATACAATTCAATTAAGGTTTTCTAGTTTTGTCCAGAAGGTTGCTTCTCAAGCATTTTTTATGCAGCTTGGGTTGTGCATGAAGTTGTTACTTAGATTTTGTAATGTTGCTGTGATAGATTGAGTTGGGTTTTCTTGGAAATAATTGAATTGACAACACCATCAATAAAATTCCAGTATCTCCCAACAATTCACAATTCTGCATATGAATACAATTAAACAACCAACAGAGCTACCCGCATGCAGTTCAAATTACGTTTTACATACCTTCTAATGAGAGGAACCACCCACATCATCTGGTCGAGATTGGCACATCATTTGTTCGAACTGTGCTTGCCTATTCATCATGGCTTCCAATTGGGCTTTAAAGGTGGGCATCATCTCTTTCAATTCATGGTTCTCCACTACAACCGTGGACACCATGTGTTTCAATTCCTGGTTCTCCACTACAACGGTGGACATCGTGTCTGTCAATTCCTAGTTCTCCATTTCCATCATCTGCATCCGTCAAACCATCTCCTCTACTCGAGACTCAGCGTCTCGACACGCTCATTCCATGTCTGCATGAGCCACGGCAACGAAAGATGATGATGTTGTTAAGGCGATGTATCCACTTCCAAGACCTTTAGCCAGTCCTCCGCTCATTCCCCAAGCACCTAAGTGGTTATCTGGTAATCTGTCATTTGCTGACTCCCCTCTGAAACGGGTGCATCCCTCAAATCGACCATTCGTGCCTAATTTTAGTCATGAAAATGATAAAAAAAAAAAAGAAGAAGAAGTAAGAATACAACTTCGATGTTTTGAATCAAGTAATAAGATAAATATTTTCTTTACCCCCAATCGTCATTGGTGTGTTCTTTAATAAAGATCCAACAGCGGCTCCTCTGCGCCAGTCTCAGGATCACGCTACATTATCATATAAAACATCATTATTATTAAGTCAGGTCATTTTCAGATAGTTTAATATATAATAATAACCCATCGATGATTTACGAATAAGCTCGAACCACCGCAATGCGTCGTAGGGAGTTTGCTACGGTTTGCAACATTTGTTTCACATATAGCCTACAAAAAAGATGTAATAACTTTTTATTACTGTCATCAATGTGAAAAAGTAGTTATTATAATACAAACACATCACCTGATAGTGTGGGTCGTGGAAATGGCGACACACCACCTCCCAATCCTCTTGGGATATCTTATTGTATGGGCATGCTTCTGCTTAATCTCCCATCGCCCGAAAATGCTCATGCATTTTAGTGTGATAGGTCTTAAATTTACTACACAGTTAGACGTCCACTGCCCTCTTCACATGGTCGGCCTCGAGAATGTCCATATTGAACTCCTCCTGCATAGGTAATACAATTAGAATGTTAGACAATTATTTGGCTAGTATATTAAAAGTTAAAAAAAAAAACAACGTTTGGGATTACTTACCAAAATGTCATGTAAATAACCATGCACTACTCCTGAGTCACCTGTGGCCAGCTGAAAGCGATAACTGGAGCATCCTGTCAGCATATAATGTTGAGCTCCCGGGTCCACGTTGTGCACCAATCGTTAAGCGGGGGTTGTGTAGCCTGGATGAATGTCAATCCGAATACGCTACTAAGTCCTCTCCAGGTGCTTCTTCATTGCCATGTTCTTCGCTGCACCATGGCCTAACCTCACCATGGATGTAGATGCTGAAAAAAGAGTTAAATTAAGAACAACATTATAAGCATACACATGAATAACCATCAATAGTTGAAATGTAAATAAATTAATCGTAACCTTACCAGTGCTGCTCATCATGGTCGGTAACTCACCCTGCGTATCATTTGCAGTTGTGGTATCAATGTCTGGCCAAGGTCTGAATGGCTCAAACAATGATTGTAATGACCCGAAGAATAATGGTATTTAAATAATAATTAAAAGAGTAGAAAAATGGAAATAGGGAAAAAGGGGCACACCAGGCGTTCATCGACGACGTTGCATTATGAGCTCGTCGACGAAGGAGAATTTCATCAACGAGAAGATACCAAGAGGATTTTTGGGGCGACTCTGAATTTAGTCGACAAAGGGGAGAGTTCATCGACGAATTCCCTATTGACCTCATCGACGAGATGACGTGGCGTGTCGACGAGGCCCCGAGTATAAATAGTGTGAAACTCGGTTTTAAACACAAAAAAATCAGGAAATTCACTCTCTCTCTCCTTCCTTTGATTTCTCCTCCTTCTCTCTAAGTTTTTGGGCCGGATTTACGCCGGTTCGACGATCAAAAGCCACCACGACACTCCTGGGAAGTTCTTTGCATATCTATCGGAGTGGATCAGCAGTGGGGCTAGTTCGAAATTCATCCCTGATTCGAGGTAAGGTTAAATATTTAGAATTTGGTATTTTCATAGTTATAGGAAATGATATTCATGTGAAAATATTAAAATTTAGTTCTGGGAGTTGTTGAATTTAGGGTGTTGAACGGGGAACCCTGCGGGTGCAGGATGAGTGAGATTAGGGGGGTTTCTTTTCAGTACCAGGTAAGGGAATAAACTAAAGCAGTTATTTTTCCATGCAAATTAGTATTATTTATCAGCAAATTAATTTTCAGGAAAGTATGTTTTATATTTGAATATTATTGAGAAAATGCATATTTGGGAAAATACTTGTTATACAGGAAATGTAATTTTAGAATGAAAAGTATGATTTTACACAGCATTGTGTGGCATGAATATTATTTTTACATGATACGTATTTTATTATGGCAATTTTTATGAATAAGCATGTTTTCAAGAATTATGAAATAGTGCAGTATATGATGATTTTGAAATACATGATTAAAGACTTATTTACTCAGAATAATATGTATGAGATTTTATACGCAAGGCTGTGATTAATAGCCAGCGCAAGGCCGTGTTTTATGAAATATTCGGTGCGATGCCATATTTACGAAATGTTCGGCGCAAGGTCATATTTATGAAAGTATAGAAATGCTATCAATCCATTTGGGTTAAATGTTATATTATCATGTACTATATGTTATCAAAACTTGGATGTTAGTTTAGTTCAGTTCGGAAGCACGGTACCGTAGCTATATAGATCAGATATCTATGTTCAGATTTGTGCTAACCGCCCCACGAGGGGGTGAGAGATGGATAGTCGATGTGGCTTTCAGTGTAGAGTTGTAGACGTCCACCTGACAGTACGAACCAGGGTGTGGCGGGCTCATTGTACTTACAGACATTTTTGACTCGGCAGTGGTCGGCTAGCCATTGTCGGGTCCCGCATTCAGGCTGCACAACCCGTCATGGGGGGTAATACATGACACTAGCTAGCTATTCATCCTGAGTATATTTTCAGTATTATTAGTTATACCAGATAGTTATGATTAGTATGATTTATTAAATATATGAAGGTATAAGTTTATGCAGTTATTAAATGATTAATGTTTTCTGGTATGGAAAATGTATTGTATATCTACATTATCATTAAATATTCATGTTGTCACACAATTGTATTTAGTTTATTTTCCCTTACTGAGAAGTGTCTTACCCCCGAATATTAAATGATTTTCAAGAAACCCAGAAGAATCAGCAGGTCAACGCCGCCGTTGAGTTAGTGTGTTACTACCCTATCAGAAGGGTAAGTTTTGTCTAGGAACAGTAGATTTGAGTTGTGGGTTCCTAAATATGCATATATATTTTGTATTTTGAGATATGTATATAAACACCATATTTATGGATTATAGTTAACTCTGGTATTAAATCTTTTGTGGTTATGTTGATGATGTTTTACATTTACTGCTATCTAGGTTCCGCTTTGAATGACAAGTGTCCCCGTTACCCACAGGCTCGGGTTGACTTTTTTTTTTTTTCTTTTTTTTTTTTTTCTTTTAAAAAAAAAAAGGCGGCACCTCCATTTATTTATTAACATACCCTCACTTTTGGCGAAAGAATACCATGGTTACAAGCTAAAACAAACCAACCAAACTAGGACAACAAAACTAAACATAACTATCAAAGGAGATAAAAACATAAAAACAACCAAAATCAAAACGAAATACACCAAACAAAACTCTAGAGTTGAACTAACGACGAACGGAAATGAAACCCCACCTATCCATCCAAAGAATACCTTTTAGATAACGTGGTAGAAGGTGTTGTTCTTAGCAGATTACATTATTTCCCATTTCTCCTTCTTGAGCAAGAAAATCGGTCGCACTGTTGCCTTCCCTATATTGATGCATCACCATAACATTCACTCCTTCTAACTCTGCCACGAGCTCCTCCCAAAATTCCTAAAGATACCACAAAGTACATCTACCTTCCGAAACCAATCAACTACAATTCGCGAGTCACTTTCAATAATCACATTAACATAATGCAAATGTTTGCACACATGAATTCTTTCCCTGATTGCTTTTAATTCTGCACTATTATTTATACCATTGCTAAAATTACTTGAGAAAGCCGCTTTTACCATGTCATGGCAATTCCGAATAATTCCTCCACCTCCTAAAGTACCCGGATTGCCCCTACAACTTCCATCACAATTAAGTTTTATCTACCCTACTGGAGGTTTAACCCACAAAATAATTTTTCCAGGCCTATCGCAAACTCCTTGATGCTTAATTTGAAACTCATTCAAAATCTTAATGTCCGACATCTTCAATTTTTTAAAAGAATCAGTGCTCTCAGTAATAAAGCTAACCCAGAATCGAACACTTCTCCACATCTGATCTGTACTTTGATAAACTCCTTCCATTCTCGATTTACATCTTCGATTCCAGAGGAACCACGTAATCAAACACGGAATCAGCCCGATTAAAATACCTTTAATAGACGATTTTTTAGCATAATGGAACCAATTTGCCATTTTATTTTTCCAGGGAAGAGATTGTTGGAAAGGAATCCCCAATGCCACACTAGCCCGACGCCAAACCTCTGAAGCCATCTCACCTAAAGAAAGAATATGATCAATGTTTTCTTGACTTCTCTGAACGCAGCAATCACAAATCAAAGTCATCAATATTCCTTTGGCCTGAATTCTATCATCTACAGCCAAGCATCTAAACCATGCTCTCCATAAACACATTGAGATTCTTCTCGGTAATGAAGGATGTCAAAACTAGTCATTCCACAAAAAATTATCACTTCTACTCCTCACTACCTCCCAAGCTGTTTTTGTAGAAAACTTACCGTTCGAGGCAGGCTTCCAAACAAAAATATCCTGCCCACTTTTACCCGCTAGCACCTAGTGCAAAATTTTCCTTGTTTTATTAGCACCAACCAATTCTCATACTAAATCAGAGTTCCAATTATTACCTAACCAGCAATCCTTAATACACAGTTTCTTGTTCAAAATATCCTCAGTGCCAACAAATAACAGGCTTGACAACAGCCACCTGTCGAATCAAAAAGAAGAGTTCCCACCTCTCACCAAAATTTTAACATTATCCATAAATTCTGGAATGGTGGCCATAATTGATTTCCAAAATCGAGAGTCATTTGGTCTCCCCTTCCTTATTAATAAATGATCATTTCTGCAATATTTAGCTCTGAAAAAAACCTGCCCATAGATTGTTAGAAGTGAGCAATCTGAAGGCAAATTTCATGAGAAGAGATTTTTAAACTTCCTTAAGATCTCTCAGGCCCAGACCCCCTTCCGATGTACGTTTACAAATTTTCCGCCAAGAGTGCCAATGAATCTTCCTTTTATCTTTCACCTCTCCCCATAAAAAATTAGAAAGAAAAAAGTTAATGCGAGAATATGTGACCTGCGAAACCTTAATAATAGACATCAAATGAATAGGCATGCTAGACAATACATGTCTTAATAAAATCAATCTTCCACCTTACGAGAGCAACTTAGATTTCCACCCTACAATTTTCTTTCTAATCTTCTCCACAAGAGGCTCCAATGTCCTGGAAGACAATTTTCTAGAAACCAAAGGCGCACCCAAATATGTAACTGGGAATTTACCTTCCATAAAACCTGTGATTCTCAATAAACTACACTTCCGAGTGGGAGTGATGTATTTTGAAAGGAATAACGCTGACTTAGTCTTACTGATTTTTTGACCCGACCACTTTTCATACCTTTCCAGAGCATAAACTAAATTTCTAATAAACCTCTTCCCACCATTCGCAAAAACAAGAATATTATCCGCATATAACAAATGTGAAACCAATGGGGCCCCAATCTGATAATTAAATTGACCAATCCAATCAGTCTCGTAGTTTTTCTTAAGCAACCTGACTCACTCGAAAAATGAGTAGCTCGAAAGCTATCCCAAGTATAGGAGTTCTATAGTGTAATATTAAGCCCAAGGCCTAGATCGTCTCCTCAGGGAATGCGTTTAAATCTCAGATTTTACTTTCTTCCGATCGAAATTAAAAAGGTACTGAACTCAGTTCAGATTCGGGTTTTCAAGATTGTGGAGACTTAAATGAAAACACAAATTAAAGTCCTAAAACTATAACGCACGAAATTAAATAACAATAATGAAAACCCTAGTCTACTTAAGGAAACACTAGATCATACTAACTAAAAATGGAAACTTTAAACATGGAATTAAAATAACAATAATGAAAACCCTAGTCTACTTAAGGAAACACTAGGACACGCGTTAATTAAAAATGGCAACCTAGAACATGGAATTAAAAACACACAATGGAAACTAAACTAGACACATACTAAAAAAATCGAACCTTTAGTACAATTACGAGATCAAATCAAGACTCACAATTTAAATGCAAACATGAATTCAACGGAAATTTAGAAAACGTAAACAATAACGGAACACAATAAAACACAACCTTTACTAATCATAGACCCTAACTTAATCGAATTTCGACAAAAAAAATATCTGAATTTAATTAAGAATCTAAATTAAAATAACTATCAATTAGATAAACAAAGAGATTAATTTAACAATAATGAAATACCCAACATTACTCAACTTAAACAAAAAGAAAGAAAACTCCAATAACATTAAAAAAAACTAAACTTTCTTCAATATTCCAAGATTCAAAGAAAAGTAAATAAAAGAAAGAAAGAAAGGAAAAGAGAGAGAGAGAGAGAGAGAGAGAGAGAAACAAATCCACCGAGCCGTGAAGTTGCTACTGTGCTGGAGAAGTTGCTGCTGCGCTTTGGTGGTCCTGCTATGGAGTCGGTTAGTGTTCTGCTGTGCTTGGGGACTACTGAAGATGGTGGAGGAGGCTGGCCGTACTGCAAGAGGGCATAGGAGGCCAAGAGAAACAGAGGAAAAGGGGAGAGTGAGGGAGGAAAGACAAAGGGAAGGAAGAGAGACAAGGGGAGAGAAGCAGAATTGAAAAGAACAAAAAAAACAAACTAAAGAAGAAGAAGAAGAAGAAGAAGAAGAAGAAGAAGAAGGAAAAGAGGAGAATGGGGAGCCATGGGGGCTGCCTACGCAGGAAGAGAAAGAGAAGGGTTAAATAGGATAGGGGGGAAAGCCCTAGACCCGAATAGGAACCCGAATTGCTATATTTTTTCATTTTTTTCATTCTCTGTTCATCGCAAATCTAACTCTTTTGGAACCCGTATCTCATAAAACTCAAAACATGAAAGTTGTAGATAATCCTTTCCTCTTTCTCCAAAAATTTAAATCGTCTCTATCGGAGTTTGGATGGAAAAGTTATGTACAAAATACGAACAGGTGTCGGTTTTGATTCCCGGGAATTTTCCTGCGACAAAAAATTACCAAAACTTCATAAATAGTGCAATAAAGTTCAAGAATGATGATTTTGGCATTTTGTTAAAATATTGGACAATTTTAGATATTTAATTAAAAATATAAACCGTAAAACTCGGGTTAAACGTCCAATTACGCAGTTTCAGTGCGTAATCACAACCTTGTCAAAACCTCCTCCATTATGATGAATAAATAAGGAGAGAGTGGATCCCCTTGCTGCAAGCCTCTGGTAGATTGAAAAGACCCTTTAAAGGTTCCGTTCATCAAAACAGAAAATCATGGGGACTCCACACAATTTTTTTATGAGCTTGCAAAACCTCTCAGAGAAACCAAAAGCCTTAAGAACCTCCAGAAAAAAAATTTCAATTCACTCTATCATAAGCCTTAGTCATATCGAGTTTTATCATCACATTGCCACCAGTTATTTTTTTGTTCAAAGACTTAACCATTTCTTGAGCTAGTGTAATATTTTCAAAATTACTTCGCCCAAGAATAAAAGCGTCTTGCTCATGCGAGACCAACTTATCAACTACCTCAATTAGTCTAAAAAAAATAATCTTGGAAAGAATTTTATAAGCCACAGAGCATAAACTAATAGGCCGGAGTTTATCAAAGTTATAAGGATTATCCACCTTTGGAATTAAAACAATAAATGAAGAGGAAAAAAATTTGGAAAGAGTAGTGCTCTAAAAAAAATCCATTGCCGCATCCAAGAGATCTTTTTTTTACAATGTCCCAGCAAGATTTATAAAATTTAGAGCCAAATCCATTCGGTCCCAGACTGCTTTCTTTGGGAATAGAGAATACCACTCTTTTAACTTCTTCTTCTATCAGTTCAGCACAGAGGAAATTATTATCAACATCTGAAATTTGCCTTTGAATTAACTCAAAGAGATCGCATAGTTCAACAGCTGAAGACTCTGAAAGAAAATTCGCGAAAAAAACAGTTGCCTCATTATGAATTGCTTTCGCACCCTCCAATATCCTCCCATCATTCAGAACCATATGGTCTATACGACTCTTATTCTACTTTTGATTGATAACTGAATGAAAGAATTTAGAATTTTAATCCCCCTCAATCAACCATTTTTTTTTCGCAATTTGTCCTAGGTAAGATGCTTCCCTCTTCTCCCACACCTGAATCTCCAACTTAGTAGTCAAGTAATCAGCTTCGACGTCCTCAGAAAAACCTGCTTGTAGTTGATTTTCTAGATATTTCATCCTTTCCTCAAGAGCTTTTAAATTTTCTTCCACTCTCCCAAAGACATTTTTATTCCATGCACGTAATGCAACTTTAGTTCTCTTAAGACGAATAGCAAGTTTCAAAAGACCCGAGGTCGAGTCATTCCTGATCCAGACATCTTTAACATACGATAAAAACATATCATGCGAGCTCCACATATTCAAGAACTGAAATAGGGTAGGGCCATACCGGGAGAAAGACATATTTGTATCACTACCATAGGGCTATGATCTGATGATTTCCGACTCAGATATTTGAATTGAGTCGAACCATATAGGTTGGAAAAACCATTATTAATAAGAACACGATCAAGCTTAGCCCAACTATGAGCCACCCCTTCATGGCCATTGCACCACGACATTCGTGAGCCTGTGTTAGATAAATCAAAGAGACCAAAATGATGTAAGCAATCATTAAACTTCATTATAGGTAACAGTAGTCTTGGATTTCCACCAATTCTTTCGATATCCATTCGAATCACATTAAAATCACCCAAGACTAACCAAGGAAAATCTTATTGGCACTCCTCCAGTTGCCGTCATAACTCTCTTCTTTCAACATAAGAACATTTGGCATAAACAAAACTTACAAAAATTCTTTATCCATCCTTAAAAAACCACTCGAAAATCTTTTGATTCGTGATTGAAATCACCTCAAAGGCATTTATATCCTTCCAAAATTAGCCACAATTTACCACCTTGATTTTCATTGGATATAAAATGGTGATAATTCAAAAAATTACCCAGCATTACCATTTGCTCCTCAGCCGCGAAAGGTTCTGAAATAGCAAACAACCCAATATTAAACTTTTTAATTAGCTTCTTTAACATGCCTCTAGACCTACCCAACCCCCTAATATTCCAGAAAAAAATTGTATCCATCATAAATTTAATTTATGCGAACGGATGAGAACCCTCTCAGATTTCCTCACCGAATTTTTTACGGAAATCCATCCCTTCCATGTATCAGACTCATACATTTTTTATTTGCCCTTTAAAACTAATATTTCACCTTCCTCCCTCTTAGACAAATAACCCCAAGCCAATTCCTCCTGTTGCAAACCTTGGTCCCCACCTTCAGCCAGTTTAGAACTATCCACGTGATCCACTTCCTCTTGAGATATAGGTTCATCATTTGAAACTCAAGGATCATCATCACATCCGACTTCTTCACACTCCCCTTCATTCCTCTCTATTGAATCTTCATTCCCATTATTTTCTAATCCTCTCTATGGTATATCAGAGTTTTTTCTTTCATGATCCCCTTTTTCTTGAACCACAGGAATTTCCACTATTTTAGGGCCCCTATCATTAATTTGATTTATCATATGCATATTACTAGGTCCTGCTTCTTGCACCACCTTCTTTGCCCCTTTATCCACGTCAGTATTGGTTTCTATTACAACATCATTAGTCTTTGGTTTTCATATCTTTTTTTCTTTATATTTTTCATCCTCCCTTCGCTTCTCTCCCACCCTGCAAACAATCGAGGTATGTACTTGTCTACAACATTTAGAGCAGAAAAAACCCATCTTTTCATATCTGGCCTCTTGCCAAATACATTCTTTCGAAGATAAAATAAGAGGAAATCCCTTTACTGGCTCCATTGTTAGGTCAACTTCCACGTAAATACGTGCCCCCGATGCTCTCGTACGATTGATTGTTGCATTATCAGTTCCAAGATAACGGTCAAAACGGGTCACTATTATTTGGAGAAAATCTGTTCGGTAAAGATGCATTGGTAACACCAAAAAGAAAATCCATTGAGGAGCCAATGGGGATTCTTTTTTGGTATCGAAATCCTTTGTACACTTGAAAATCCAAAAAGAATTGCCTTCCATAGTTTTACCTTCCCTTGCCCAACCATGCAGAAAGTCACATTCATTTTTCATGTGAATTAACACGTGATAATCATCCATAACACTGATCGTTGGAATTTCCATCAAACCCCACGTTTTCACAATTGATAGCCAAATTTTATCAATAGATGGCCGATTCCTCAAAAATTTCATTACTAATGCAAAACAAAATTCTTCCTCAGCCTTAACCATCTCTGCTTTTGGGAAAATAAATCCCAATTCCCCATTGATATTAATGAGAAATCTCATAGGAATTTTGAACGCAAGCATCTCCACTTTTTTACTCACAACTTACACATACGACTGCACCCCGGGACTAGCCTCGACGGCATTCCCCGCCGACGGTGCGGCCATCGGTGGGGGACGACACTATATTGCAATATATTGAGGTTAAAGCCAAATTTTTCTAAATAGAAAAGAGACTAGCCTACATTTTTTGTCGACTCCCTGAGCAGCTTGCAGTTTTTGTGATCTGTCCTCAACGGCGACCACTCGCGGTTTTGGCACAGATCGTTGTTCTATGCTACCCCTCATGTGTCTCCTCGAAAACAAAAAACCTTGAGTCTTGGCGTTCGCTTCGTAGGGAAAAGCTATTACTACGACAGGGGAACGCAATGGCGGCGTTGGGAGGCATAGCGGCTAGCCAAGCTAGAGAGCGAAGGTTGTCGAAAGTGTAAATTAGGTGCTGGCGAACTAGTTGGAATTGGTGAGGAAAAGGGCAGGTCAGAGAGTAGGTCGAGGTAGTCGGGGAGAGAGGGAAGGCAGGTGTAGTTGGGGTCGACTCCAGAGACGGAGGCGGGGGTCATCGAGGCGGGGTGGAAAAAGGCGAGGTCAAAGAAGAGGCCGAGGTCGTTATGTAAGGAGGGAACTGGCGATGCGAGCTCTTCATGGGCGGGGGCACAGTTCCTGGCTTCGACGACTATAGTGATTCACCAGAGTGTCACAGCTTGTTACTACTGCTGTGCAGGGGTGGGGACTGCTAGAGGATCTCATCTGTGGAGAGGAAACCGACGCTGTTGACGACGACAGTGTGATGGGCGTGACGATGGCGAGGTGGCGATGACGGTGACGAGGTGGCAATGGACGCAACGGCGCTAGGGGCGACGCCGCTGGGTGATAACAATGATGAGGTGGCAATGGGTGCGACGGTGCAGTGCACGACGTTGATGGCGTGGCTGTGTTATTAGGATTTTTTTTGGCTTAAGTCAAGTTGTCAAACTGCTCACCATAAGTGAAAAAAAACTTTAGGGGGGACCAGGATTATGTTTGTATAATCCTTGGGATTTATGATGGATTTTTGGGGAGGTTGTGTGTATATTTTCAGTTGACTTATTTATTAAATTTGTATTATTATATAATAAATTAAGCAGGACATTACAATGATGGTGTCGTAGCATCACCGACGTGCTCCGCCGGTCTTGAGGCCACCGGATCAGCCTCATGTGATGACATAGTCAATAGCCTGAAAGGAAGTTGGCCATGATGGCCTTCTGGTGCCATGTCTGCAAAATATTAGACAAGTAAATATAAGAAGTAAGAATATTAGATGGAAGCATAACAATTATATTTTTAGTTATTTACACATGTCAGATACATGATAACAACCTTCACTTGCTTACCCACTATGCACCTAGAAAACACAAGTAGAGACGCGCTCAAAATATATAATTACAATTGACAAGGCATGAACGATGACAAGAATGTAAATGCAACTTTCTAAACTATCCACATTGGACAATCCAAGAATGGTTGAAATACAAACATTACTAATCATAAGTGAAACAAATAATTAACATGTTCAATTGATTATTAGTCAACATAGTATGACTAATAATTAATTGAATTATAACAACTGATTTGTCTCTCATGTACGATTAGGCTTGAATTGTATAGTAACCGTTCTTGAACAAGTCTAAGCTTCAATGAACACATGAAATGACAATAATTAATAATAATATTTTACTTCATATGACATTTAGTTCTTGACCTTTCACTCTATTCTATACATTGTTGTTCCTAACCAAGTGTTTTAGATTTTCAATGATAAGCCTAAGATCGCCTCTTTTCTAACGAATTTCAACACGTGAGAGGCGCGAGTTAGAATGACTTTAAGTTTTAACTGATCAATGCATACATTTCTTTGTACATGGTTTTATTCTAGAAAAACTTTAACAAAATTTCGGCAGTATACCGTCTATAAATTGAACATTTTCCAAAAAATTCCTGCACTAAAACTTGATAGATTCAAGCAAACAAATAACAATAATACGCATCATGCAGATACCAGTCATTTTGAGCATGTGAGAACCTAAATCCACTATCAGCATGCAATTCACAATGTACTGCATCAGTCATGTAGTTGGCATTCAACATAAGCATGCATTTCAGTAGTTCAATTTACAATTCATATAGCATAATACCATCCATCAATAAGATTTAGTCATTCGACATTTCAATTGAAATTTTCAAAAGATTTAAAGTTCACATAGTCATAAATAAAACTTACCTTTTAGGGTTCTAGTCATTAAACGGATGGGTCAAAAATGTCGTAATTCAATATAATTTAACCAAAAACAACATGTCCGAATTTCAAGTTCAAAAATTTGAAGTTTACTACTGGTTTTATTTCTTAATTGTGTATTTTTGGGCATTTTTTATAATATAGGAACATGAGGTTGGAATCATGCCCATTTTGTAGGGCAATCTAAATGGGCAATTTTCCTAAATTATAGACATAGTTTCCTCTTTTGAGCTTGATTTCCAACAAGTAATAGCTATTTGGAATCCACTATTTCACAAGAGATGCAATATAATTTCAATAAGAGCAGAAAGACTTAAGTAGGATTTCCTTATATTATAGTAGGCTCATTTTGAAAGGTTTAAACAACAATAAAGATATAGAAATTAAAAGTGGGAGAGGCTCATTCACGTGGAAAAGTTGTTATCATCAAAATAATAGAAGGATTATTTTTGCATCTCTCTCATGTTTGATTATTTGATTGGACATTTATTGATCGTTTGTCTTTTTTGTTTTCTTTTTTTTTATCAACTCTTTTACCTCATGCATATGTATGCGGTAAATCTTAAAATTCAAGATTTGCCTTCCATTTATTTAAAATGTTCATCGTTTACGTCTTTGATGCTTGAACCTTTGCTTGTCTGTTTCTAATTTGATTATTTGACCTAGTTGAGCTGAATTTTTTTTAGTTGGATTGAAAGTTTCATTTCTGCAAACCCGAAATTGCGTTAAAGTTTGGAAGATTTAGACAAAATATAATTACAAATTATATTGAGTTTTGTTCAAGTTCACTCAAATTCAAATCGCAAGACTGGAATCTTTACTACCAAAAATAGCTAGCATTCCATTTTTTAATTCTCTAAAATAAAATATCTTTATCTAAGTAGGAAAACTAACAACAAACAGATAATTATTAAGTATTTCATAACTAATTCATAATTACTTGACCATTGTCGTCAAGTAAGTAGGAACTGAAAACAATACATGATGAACTATACAATAAACATTAAATTATTTTAATATTTATAAAAAATAAAAATAGATAAAAATAATAAATTAAAAATAACTAAATTAATTTAAGAAATAAATGAAAGCATATTACACATGTATAGTGTGTCCGATGGCTAGTATCATTTATAAATTAGGTTTCTCATTTAATGTTTTTTAAGTTGTTTAATAATAGAAAACTCATGTAGGGAGAAATTTGTATAAGGTTTAGTTGAGTTGAATCTTATAATATTCTTTAGATGAACAAGAAAAAGAATAATCCTCAAAATGGAGTACATGCTGGGGCAAGTTCATAAGCTTATCATGCAACTAACTCCTATGATAGCAAGGAATATATGTCCTTTTCTTTTTTTAGTCCAATTTCCTAACAACCAAGCAAACTGCCATGCTCTGTGATGGGCAAGAAAAACATCACGCAAGAAGAGAATGCAATTTGAAACTTAGACATCCTATTATTTTGGTCTTTAAAAAAGCAAACACATTATTCAAATTGGCTTATTTTAACTATTTGGCTTTGTTGAATTATTTGGAAAGCTAGAAGAATAAGTAGGATTTTAGAATGATATACCAGTGTCCAGCCACACAAATTGTAATGCCCCGACCCTCTACGTGGGTCCGGAGTGTTACTAATCCATTCATTTACCTGATAATCCACATACTAATATCATGTATATAGTGGAAAACATAAATATAATTTCCACAATTATAATACCAGAGTTTTCTAAATCAGTCTACGCACCATAATAAACCATACATCCACATGTATTCCCATATATACACATATCTCCCAAAAATATTCAGTAATCACAATACCAGTAGATTTCACAACCATTCATAATATCTAGAAGACTTAAAACATAAAACATAAAATATTTGTATTCCCAAAAACATCATTAAAATGTTTATACCCTTTTTATTTTCTTATATCTCCCAAAAATACTATAAACCTCGAGCTTTCTAAGTTTGATCTCAAGGAGGTCCTGAAAAAAAAATACATTTATATTCAGGTGAGACACATCTCAGTAAGGGAATAAATAATATATTAAAATAGTGTGTGGCTAACATGAGTTTATATAACAACATAATATTTAATATTTGAAAATCGTTAACATAATTTCTGAAATTATTCTCTGAACCTAATCAATCATATGCAAAAGATTTAACCTATGAGATTACCCAAAGATAGAGGTGATTACCCGCCCATACAAGTAGCACTCATTTGCTCTGATACATTTGGCAACCCAAAGGTCACAATTGAAGCAAACTAAGGCACTTACCTTACTTGGAAAGCTCTCAAGTATTAAATTGATCTCATACTCACATAGTTCAAACAAAGGTTTACTAGCGAAGGCCCCAAGGATAGGGCAATTTACCCACCCATGCAAGTAGGTTCCCTCTACCCTAGTACGTTATGCAGCTACTGCCACATCTGAAGTTACTAGCGCACTCGCTTTTCTCAGCAAGCCCTCAGGCGAAGAGTATGTCCGGCCCAATCGTAACATGTTCTACGAGCATAAATACTTCTAATATCATTATACATTATTATTTTCGTCATTATTCAACCATTCACCTATGTTTTGTTCATAGGTTTAACATTTCATTTCATTTCACTTTAAGTGACTCTTTCCCATTTTACATTGTTCACATTTCACACTTCATTTTTGTTTCATTCATTTTCATTTCCATTTCACTTCATTACATACCCAGCATCTTTCAGCTGTTTTATTCAACATCTTTCAGCTGTTACCCAACATTTTTTTGCTGTTTTACCTAACATCTTTCAACTATTTCACTCAATATTTTTCAACTGTTTTACCCAACATTTTTTAGTTATTTACATAGTTGCATTAACACATACAAGCAGCATAGTTCATATCATATTTCATTCTCAATACATTACTTACTTAACCTGCATCTCATACATTTAACATATATTTGCACAGAACTTACATTTACTCATGTCACACAATTTAGTAATAAAATTCATACACTGTTTGTAAAATAAGTCAACCAACATTTAACGTTTATATACTGAAAATACCTTTCATTTCTTACATAATTATCCTAAAAATATTTTCCACTTTCATTAGTTCATTTTCGTATATACGTATCTAATAAACAGCCATAAACTCGAAAAAATATAACTTAAATGGTTGGCATTTTAAACTCATACCGAAACATATACACGTATACATAACACAATTTATTTTTCATTAAATTCATAAAAATTTTGGTTTAATATATATTTTTTCTCTTACCTGATTTCTTAAACTATACCAACAGGGACCCCAAAAAATACTTGCGTCGCTCACCCGAACCCTAAATCAAAAATCTTAATTCCATTAAATCAACCCTAAATAAAATACTATTTTAACATTTCCTAAACTTATAAATTCTAAATAAATAACTATACCCTCAATTATAACTAATTTTCTAAATTTCTCAAATCTCACTCTTGCTTTAGAGTGGGGCTTAGAAAATCCCAATTGGAAATTTACTCACGCCAAAATGATGACGATCATGACTAGGACCCCGTAGTGGTGCCTGATCGTCGATTTAACAGCAGATTTAAGGAGAAATTAAGGATTTAGAGGAATATACCTTTCCCCAGGAGTGGTGCCTACACCGCTCCCACGATAAATTCGTTCCAGTAGAAATATCAGTGGCGGAGGTAGGAACCCAACGGTACCTTTCGTTTCCTGATCAGTAGAATATCCTTCGAGAAATTGAGAAGAGAGAGGAGGAAGAAGGAGGAGTGATGGAGAGAGAAGGAGAGAGGGCACGCTGATATTCCTGAGGAAGATTTCTTCCTCACGAAGTTTTTACTTCCTATATAAATAATATATTATTATATTATTAAATATTTTATATATATATACTTTAACTTATATAAGTATATTATAATAAACTTATATATATATATATATATTCCAATTTTTTTTTCATACTATTTATTTTTACTTGTTTATTTAATACATTAATTTAATAATATTTAACTAGTTAATTGATTAATAATTTTAATTAATTAATTTTTTTAAAATTTTTTTCCTAGTTGTTACATTTTTCCCTCCTTTAAGAAATTTCATCCTCGAAATTTTTACCAACTAATCAATCATTTCCTCTTTTCAGGAATTCATAACTCAACACATCTCACATACCCCAATATCTATCCAATGAATTCCTACATTATCCACATTGAAATAAAATCATCATATAAACTTCTCAATTATCCATAGGCAGATTAAATCATTATTACCTTAATCATAAACTCATACATGTGCCCTTGACATTATCTGGCTCGATTAGGATCAACGAGTACATTCGTACTGATCCACCTCTACCTAGAGCTATTTGTTGGTTTCCCCCGATACCATAACCTCTGAAATCAACTAGCCAATCTCATACAACACATTTCCCATATACTCCAATTTAAATATCAAACACTCAAGTTGAACACAAACCGTTAAACCACAACACCTAAATTATTTTTCTTCAAAAATTTTTCTCCCTAAATCAACCAACCTAACCTTAAAGTTCAAATTCCAAGTTAAACATCACTATTGATGGATTTGCCATGATTTTTTTAAGCTAGCTACTTTTTCAGAAAAACACATAAAACCATCAAGGGATTTTTGCCCCCAAGCTAACGAAACACAACTTAGAATTCCTAATAGTATCTTAATTTACCAATTCCTATCTTTATCGCAACTCAATCCTATACTCTGGTATAAATCATCCCTAACCTAATACTCTAATATTTCTATATACAATCGATGTGAAATTAATCACACTTCTAGTTGGACATTGTTTTAATACCATCTATAACTCTCCGACCCTCTACGTGGGTCCGAAGTGTTACTAATCCATTCATTTACCTGATAATCTACATACTAATATCATGTACGCAGTGGAAAACATAAATATAATCTTCACAAATATAATACCAGAGTTTTCTAAATCTATCTACACACCATAATAAACCATGCATTCACCTGTATTCCCATATATACTCATATCTCCCAAAAATATTCAGTATTCATAATACCAATAAGTTTCACAACCATTCATAATATCTAGAAGACTTCAAACATAAAACATAAAATATTTGGATTCCCAAAAATATCATTAAAATGTTTATACCATTTTTTTCTTATATCTCCCAAAAATGCTATAAAACCTCGAGCTCTTTAAGTTCGATTTCAAGGAGGTCCTAAAAAAAATACATTTATATTCGGGTGAGACACATCTCAGTAAGAGAAGAAATAATATATCAAAACAATGTGTGGCTAACATGAGTTTATATAACAATATAATATTTAACACTTGAAAATCGTTAACATAATTTATAAAATCATTCTCTGAACCTAATCAATCACATGCAAAAGATTTAACCCACGAGATTACCCAAGGATAGAGGTGATTACCCGCCCATACAATTAGCACCCCTCTGCTCTAATACATTTGGCAACCCGAAGGTCACAATTGAAGCATACCAGGGCACTCACCTTACTCAGTATGTCCTCAAGTATTAAATTGATCTTGTACTCACACAGTTGAAATAAAGGTTTACCAACGAAGGCCCCAAGGATAGGGAAATTTACTCACCCATACAAGTAGGTTTCCTGCCCTAGTACGTTATGCAGCTACTGCCACATCTAAAATTACTAGCGCACTTGCCTTTCTCAGCAAGTCCTCAGACGAAAAGTACGCCCCACCCAATCGTAACATGTTCTACGAGCATAGATACTTCTAATATCATAATACATTATTCTTTTTGTCATTATTCAACCATTCACCTATGTTCATGTTCATAGCTTTAACATTTCATTTCATTTTACTTTAAGTGACTCTTTCCCATTTTACATTGTTCACATTTCACACTTCATTTTCATTTCATTCATTTCCATTTCCATTTCATTTCATTACATACTCAGCATCTTTCAGCTATTTTACCCAACATCTTTCAGCAGTTTTACCCAGCATTTTTCAGCTGTTTTACCCAACATTTTTCAATTATTTACATGGTTGCATTAACGCACAAAAGCAGCATAGTTCATATCATATTTCATTCTCAATGCATTACTTACTTAACCTACACCTCATACATTTAACATATATTTACACAGAACTTACATTTACTCAAGCCACACAATTTAGTAATAAAATTCATACATTACCTATAAAATAAGCCAACTAACATTTAACATTTATATACTGAAAATGTGACAACCTACTTAATTTTCATATATTTTTTTATTTTTTTTAATAATACAATATCACAAAACTCAGCAAATTATAATCCTATGGACCTGTGGGTACCAGGGATACATTAGAAACACAATACGGAAGCCTAAGCAGCAGGAAACATACAATCATACACATCACATTATACCATATATTACAAAACCAGAGTTACTATAATCGCTGTATTTATATACACACTGTACACAACCCAAAAATATCTTAGGGTCATCCCATAAAATATATCTGACCCTATCAAAACACTTACCCTTCTGGAAGGGCAGATCAATCGTACTAAATTAGCGGGGCTTTACCCGCTCTCCTATCAGGGGATCCTAAAATGTTTATAAAATTCAGGGTGAAACACCTCTCAATAAAGGAAATAAACTAACACTAGTGTGTGGCAACATGAGCATTTCTGTGATATACATATAATCGTAAACATAACCAGTAAAACTATATATACAACATTTTTGGGAAAACATGTATAATTAAACATGGCAGAATAATGGTTTTCATAGCATAATTCATCTCATATAAATAATAATACAAAAAAAATCCCGATAGGTTAGCTGACTGTTGTCATGTATTACCCCCACATGACTGGGTTGTGTGGCTCAAAGGCGGGACCTAACAATGGTTGGCCGACCATTGCCAAGTCAATAGTACAGTCTGTAAGTCTGATGAGTCTGCCAGACCTAATCTGTACACCAAGGGTGCTCACACACTTCTTAAAAAACACATCAACCATCCAATCTCACACCACTCCGTACAGCGGCGTTAACACAAATATCATGATCATGATGACCATGGACACATAACAACGGTACCGTACAAATGCTAACCTAGACCAAGCCAACCAGGTTCTAATATCATATAACATATATTGAAACTGTGATACATGGATATTTCATATCATTAATTATCAAATCAATCATATTATTTTGCATATATACATATATCATAAAAAATATCGGCCCGTACGCCGGTATTTCATATTTTACCATAGTTCGGCCAGTACACCGGCAAATCATATCCATAGCACGGCCCGTATGCTAGCAAATCATTTCCATAGCTCGACCCGTACGCTAGCAAATCATATCCATAGCACAGCCTGTGCGCTGGCAAATCATTTCCATAGCTCGGCCCATATGCCAGAAAATTATACACATGGCTCGACCCGTACGCCGGCAGACACATATAAAAATCTCAACCTGTACGCCGGTTTTCCATTATAAAAATCCGTATCATTATCACATTCCCAGAAAATAGTATTTCATAACAATTTCTACTCATGCCACACGAAACAGGTTTTTCATATATTTAACATACCATCATTTTCAGCAGTATTTCCCAAATATAAATCATATATAAATATATTTATTTCCTTAAAATCAAATGCTATAATATTATACATACTTTACAAAAAATGCTAACTTAGTTTATCCCCTTACTTGTGTCCTGAAAAGCCCCTAAAAGAAATACTCCTTCACCCGCAAGGTTTCCCGCTCAACACCCTGAAAACAACATTCCCAAGAACTAAAGTTTAGTATTTCTACGCATATTACACTTTCTACAACTATCAAATACTGAGTAGAAAGCCTTACCCTGGATTTTGGATGGTTTCCAACTCAGCCCCACCAACGATCCGCTCTAGCAGACTTGCAGAGAACTTTCCCAGGAGCATCGTGGTTGCTTCAGATCGTCGAACCGGCGAGAATCCAGCTCGACATCGTAGAAAGAAGGTAGGAGGGGTGTAAAGGAGAGAGAGAGAGAGAGAGTGTGTGTGAGAATTTCTAAATTTTTTGCGTTTAGACGAAGTTTTAGGCTATTTATACTAGGGGATTCGTCGACGAGCCACGTTACCTCGTCAACGAGTCCTATAGAAAGTTCGTCGACAAACCTCAACCCTCATCGACGAATTTCAGGCTTCCAAAAATCCTCTTGTTGGCCTTGCTAGGTTTGATACTCCATTTTGATGCTAACAAACAAGTAGGATTTAACATGCTTTTGTTAAATGTTGTGTTTTCTCAGGAATTTATATTGAAGGTACTCATATAGCATGAATCAATAACTAATAGCATGGATCAAAGTCTGAAGACCATAAGAGCATGATGATTAAAGAAGATCAACATGAAAGCTCAAAGTTCAGAATATTCTGTGAGATCAGAGATTAGCAACAAAGAAAGTTTAGAACAAAGGAGAATTTTTGAGAAATTAGGACAAGTCTCTGTAAGTACTTTAAGTTTATTCAAGTATGAAGTTTTCATTTTGAAGCTCATTAAACAAAGAGACATAGAGACCATAAGAAAATAACTTGGAACATGTTTTAAAAGTTAAAACAAATTTATATTCCAAGTAAAAATGAGAGAGAAATCAAAAAGTGACTAAGAAATAAATTTGTTCAGTTGACAGACGACTGTGTGGTTATAGGTAGATGACTGACTAAATTAAAGACTTAAAGTTGAAACACAGAAGCCTGACAGACGACTGTCACTGAAAGGTGAGAAGTTTTTGAAAGTTTCACCAGATGACTGCCCACCTTATGTGTTACTAAAAGACTCAAAATTTCACATGGACAAACGACTATCATCATATGGATAAACAACTGTCACCATATATTCTGATGACAGACGACTGCTGTTGCGACCTGCTCATTTTTCCATATATATTTTTTTTATAATAATATCATCATAAAATCAATACCACACATCTCACATTCCAGCTCAGCAAGTCACAATCCACCTGGACCCGTGGGTATCAGGGATATATCAGAACATACAGTAGAAGCCTAAGCAGCAGAAAATGTATAATCATATACATACCATCATATCATACATCGCAATGTACCAGAGTTACTACAATCACTGTACTTCCATATATACATCCTAAAAATGAATTCTAGGGACAATTCCCACAAAACCATACTATCCCTACCAAAAACTTACCCTTCGCAGAGGGCAGATAAACAACTCTAGATCAGCGGGGCTTTTCCCACTCTCCTATCAAGGGCTCCTGAAAATTTTGTAAGATTAAGGGGTGAGACACCTCTCAGTAAGGGAAATAAACTAATACCAGTGTGTGGCAACATGAGTATACTGTGTTCTACATATACACCATACATAACATATTCAGTACTGTTTATCAAATCTGGGAAAACATATGTAAATCAAAACATGGCAGAATATACTGCATTTTCATAAACATTTCTCATCTCATATCATAATAGTAATAACATAAAACAATCCTGGTAGGTTAACTGGCTGTTGTCATGTATTAACCCCAAATGACTGGGTTGTGTGGCCCGAAGGCGAGACCTGACAATGGTTGGCTGACCACTGCCAAGTCAATAGTCTAGTCTATAGGTCCAATGGGTCTGCCAGACCTGGTCCGTACACTAGGGGCAATAACAGCACACTTCTTGAAAATAACCACATCGATCATCCAATATCACACCACTCCGTACAGCGGCATTAACACAAATATCATGATCACGAAGACCATGGATACATAGCAACGGTACCATGCAAGTGCTAACTTAAACCAAGCCAACCAGGTTCTAATATCATATACATATACTAAAATCATGATACATAGATATCTCATATCATTCATTTTCACATCAATCATATCATTTGCATATATATACGTGTATCATGAAAATCATCAGCCTGTACGCTGGTATTACACATTTTATCATAACTCAGCCCGTACGCCGGCAAATAACATAGCACAGCCCGTACGCTGGCAAATCACATAGTTCGGCCCATACGCCAGCAAATCACATAGCACAGCCCATATGCTAGCAAATCACATAGGTCAGCCCATACGCTGGCAAATCTCATCCACAAAATACGGCACGTACGCCGTCAATCATATCCACATAGCACGGCCCATACACTGGCAAATCACATATATATATATATATATATAAATATCTCGGCCTGTACACCGATTTTCCCATCAAAAAAACCCATATCATCCACATTCCCAAAAAACAGTATTTCACAACATTTTATACTCATGCCACACAAATGGATTTTCACATATTCAATCATACGATCATTTTCACAGTATTTTGCAAATACAAAACATATATATAAATATATATATATATATATATATATATATATATATATATATACATTTTCCGCAAATAAGATGCTAAGTATATATACATACATTTTCTCAAAGCAAACTAGCTTAGTTTGTCCCCTTACCTGATTCCTGCAAAGCCCCTAAGAAAATCTTCCCCGCGCCCGCAAGGTTCCTAACTCAACAGCCTGAGAATGAAAATTTTCAGTATTAAAGTTCAGTATTTTTAAGCATATAATACTTTTCCTAATTGTCAAAAACCCAAATATTGAGTAGAAAGTTTTTACCCAAAAGTATTCAAGTCTAACACCTGAGATATTCCCTGACCAATACCCTGAAACTGAAAACCCCCAGTATTAAACTTCAGTATTTTCATGCGCACAACATTTCTTATAACTAGCGCAAGACCAAACATGGCTTAAAAAGTCTTACCTCAACTCTGGGATGATTTCCAACTAGCTTTCTTCCATGATCTGCTCTAGCAGATTTGGAGAGAACTCTGCCAAGAGCATCGTGGTGACTTCGGATTGTCGATCCGGCGAGGATCTAGCGCGAAATCGACGAAAGAAAAAGAGAAAACCGAAGGGGAGAAAGAGCGAAAAGAGATGGCTTCCTTAATAAGATAAAAATTCGGATTTTCATATTTATAAGCAGGGGATTTCGTCGATGAGCCCGTCCTTCGTCGACGAGTCCTTCACACATTTCGTCGACGAAATCCACTCCTCGTCGATGAAATTCAGTTGGCTCCAAAAACCCCTCTCGGTATTTTCTCGTCGATGAAGCCCTGTGTTCGTCGACGAAATCTTTAAAGCCTTCGTCGACAAATCCCCTGTATTCGTCGACGAAGCCCTGCTGACCCAATTTCCTTTAGTCCTTCCAAAGTTCAATTTCGTCGACGAAGTCGACGACCTCCTTCTGTTTCCGGTTTCCATATCCCTTTTCTTTTATTATTTAACTACCATTTTATTCGGGTCGTTACAACTTCTACTCAAGGGACAGACGACTGCCACCTTTCTGCCTATGAATCTTACCGTTATAATTAATGGACAGACGACTGTCAGGACTTCACAGTTATCTGCCTCGCAGCAATTTTCTGTTTTCCAACGGATATAATTTTTGAAATTCAAAAATTTGGAAACTTAAATAAGTTTATTTTATGGAAACAAGTCTGAGTTTCCTTTGGGGAACAAGCAAAGAGGTTTTATACATCTATAAATACCTCCAAGACTCATTGAATTAAACACCAAGATTATTAAGAGCTCACAATCTGCTGTCATACTCTCTCTCACTCTGAAATTCTGAAAGTGCCTCATATTGTTCTCATCTTTGCTCGAAATTAAGAAGATCTTGCTGTGTTTGATCATTAAGCTGCTGATTCTTTCATTGAAAGATATCCATGGTGATAAAATTCTAAGAGCTTCATTCTGAAAATTCATATTCTGAATTTACTAAAGTGCATTAGTGTTTTAAACTTGTACTAATCAGCTCTTTGAGGAGTAAGTTTTTGTACGTGTTGTTTCTCTATCATTGCAACAGGGCTTGTTGACGATTTGAGTATTAAATCGTTTGACCAAACAAGGAGAGATTGTTTGGAGAAGGCGGGCTCTAGCCTTACCCAAGGAGTGCTTGTAATTGCTTTTGTTCTAACTGATAAAGGAACGGTAATAGTGAATCCTTTGGCGGTTTGGCCAATGACGAGGACGTAGGTTGTGTTGAAGTCGAACCTCGTAAAAATCCTTGTGTTCTTCTTTCTTTACTCTATTTTTTATTCTTTATTTTTCAAGGATATAATCTGCGTGATTGTTTTTAAATTTTAATACTGAATGTTTGGTTGTTAAATAGAACAGAAGGTAATTCGTTTTTGATAAATCAGCATTGATTGCGGAAACCGAAAGGGACTACGTTGGTTGATTATCCTTGACCTATTAATCTGAAAGTTTATTTAAAAACTGAACATTGGGAAGAAGAATACTTGTGATACAGGGCTTATATTGAGAATAGCAATTTTTAATAATATAATATAAGAGTTAATGTTTAGACACATATTGCCCCAATTATTTTAGTTAAAAAAGTTATATTTAATTGTTGAATCTTTAATTTATGAATTGTGAAAATTTTAGAACATAAATTTAATTATGTACTCTTAGTAGTTTTTTTGTGTTAAAAATATAATTATTAACATACACGCAAGTGTCATTATTATAATAATCAAGGATAGGATTTTCATATAGAACTAAAAGTGGACGTGAGAGTTCTATGTATATTCTTGGAAACTGTATAAAATGAACCAAACAAAAATATTTGCATAAGAAAAACATTCAATTTCTAGTCTTACAAATGAAAATCTCCAAATGTTTATTCCATGCAAATATTATTTATACTGCGAACAAAATACTCCCTTAATTGTTTTGACGTGTGTAGGCTTTACTCTTTTCAATTATATATCTATAGCATCTTATTCAAAAAATAGACCTAGCGTTTTCACATGTCAATGCAAGCGTGGTTTAAAAGCATTAATCATGCGAATGACATGATATATGACCACCTAAAGTTATTTTTAGATGACATAGTTGAAAGAGATGAATTAAAGGAGGACTGGTAATGTTTATTAGGAACACTTTAATAGAGAAGAGTTTAAGGAGTTTATATTTCACTTTTTTTTTTCAGATTTTAATTGGGAGGAGGTGATATGTAAGTAGTGACAAACTCAAAAATTTCTCAGTGGGGATAAAAAATATATAAATAAAAAATAGATTTATATATATATATTTTTTCATATTTTCCTATACAAATAATTTAAAAACATATATATATGTATATATATATATATATATATATATATATAACACTAGTAATAATTATTTCAAATAAAATCATTTATCAAAAAAATTGAGTCTTTTATATTTATTATCTTTGAAAATAGGGGTGAATAAGTATTTTTAGTGGGGACATTTCTTTAGGGGTCGTTTGGTATCATTATCAAAAATTTGAGAAACGAAACCAGAAACGAAAACCAAAACTACAAATGCAAACTAAAAAATAGAAACCAACAACTTGTTTGCTTAACATTTTTAAAATTAATATAAATTTTAAAAACTTAATTAAAAAATATTCATTTTCATCTTGAAATCAAAATACTATAAAAATATGATTAAAATAATAAAATTATAAATGATACACATTAAAAAAATTAATATAATAAAAATAAAATTTATTATAATTATTTGACTTAATTGTTCTACTTTCAAAATTTACTTTACAATAAAAAATTTATTGGACGTGACAATTGAAAAATAGTAAAAGTATTTTTTTTAATTGGCTTTATTATTATTTTTTAAAATTGATGCATATTTTTATTTTAATTATATTTAAATTTATATGATCATTTAATTTTAATTTTAATTAAAAAGCATATAAAATGATTAATTTAATTATAAAAAAACTATTTATGAATATTAAAATTTTTGGCAATAGGTTATCAAAATAACTGAAATCATAAAATCTAATTTTCAGTTTTTTGACAAACAATCAAAAATCGGTAACAGAAATAGAAGACTAACAACATAAACAAATGTATTTTATAATCTATTTTTTCATTGAAAAAATAAAAATAGAAAATAAGAAACAACAATGATATTAAATAGGTCTTTAATTTACCAAAAAAAAAATCTTTATTTTAAATTTTTAATGAAGGCACCTACCTATACTCACGTATATATAGACCTACCAGAAGAAGTATGTGAAAAAAAATATCAACATTTGAGTTATATAATTAATTTAAAAGTAATGTTACACACACCTATTAAATATCATATTTTTTGTTTCCTATTATTTTATGTAATTATATTATACACATACTCTGATACTTACAAAGTAATAAATAAATAAAAATAATTATATTTAGAAGATAAGCCTAATATTTCTATTAATTTAAAAATGAATTCTGATACCACTTCCGAAATAAACATTTTTGGTTGAATAAACAGTTTAGCTGGACAAGTCGTTTTAATAATTTTTTTGCAGAAAAATAAATCGAAGGAAATGCCACGTCATATGTGGCTCTTGTTTTCCCGGGCCGCACCCTGTATGTTCCTCGAGCAGGCCTCGGCTTTTGCCGCCATTTCGAATCGTGAACGCAGAGAAGAGAAAAACTGTGCACCGATTCAATTTCTCATCATTTTACGCTTGTGGAAGAACTGGAGTACCGCAAGAAATTCATGTTCCGCTATCTATGCGTGACGATTTTTCACGGTATTAGAGCCCCAATTTCAAATTTACCTGTGATTTTCAGTCGTTTTCTTGTTCGTTTTGAGGAAACTTCTTGAAATCGAACGAAGTTCGGAGCATTGTTTTTTCTTTACTTTCGTTAAGTTTTTTCTGCTTTTTTTATTTTATTTTTTTTTGAAAGATATACTGCTTGGAATTCAAGTCTACTCGAACATCGTTATCAATTGCTGCGCGTATTGACAGTCCAAAAAATTGTTTAGCCGTTTCTTGGTTGCCTAATCTGATGATGATTGGTTGTCGTTTAGTTTCAGTTTTCCTTTGAAATTTCAGAGACTGGTTTTTGAGTTTCAGAGGAACGAAATCGAAGTAGTGCAAAGGATTTTTGTAAATTTTGAGGTATGAAGCTCAATGACTCTCTAATTTTTAGCTTTTCAGGTCGGCATTGCCCTAGCTTTAAATGTTTAGGGCTTATAATGACCTTGTTATTTTTTAGCACGGCTGACTGAATTTTGGCAGGCTGAATTGAATATGTTCCCGAAAACAAAAAACAAAAAACAAAAAAACAAGATTGTAGATGTAGAGAGATTATTTATTTTATTGAAGAGATATTATAATTTTCCTTCTGCCTTGAAAGGTGTTCCCTCGAGAATTTTTCTAGGAACCATGACCACATATAGAGCCCTAAAAAGCTCATATTGAATTCATAGCTGTAAATTTTGAAATGGTTAGTTCCTCCCATTGAGACGAACCACTCACTCTAGGTCCTCAGTTTTGTATTCTTCATGTATGAAAATTTTCATCAGGGCAAGGATTCACTTTTAGACACAAAACAAGGAAGATCCCCACGTCAGATTGTTGTCTATACAAAGTTTACCATTCAGAGACGGTTCAATTCCATGACTGTAATTTTTAAAGATTTAATCTATTTTCTGTACATGTATGGTTATTTCTTTAGACAGTGTATATGGTTATTTTTTTCAAAATGAAAATTTTTTATTTTCCAAATAGCTGAATTCAAGCCTATTTTGGACAGAAAAACATTTAATGTCTAATCATTTGACCAAATATCATTTTATTTTCCAAAATTTTTCATCCAATTGCTAAAAAAAATAACAGTAACATCTTCTTTACTTGTTTCTTTCTTGCTTTCTTTACTCTGTTTATTTTTGTTTGGTAAGCAAATTTCAATTAATAAACTATAATTTAGTTTCCTGATTATGAAATATCAAGGGTATGAAAGTTTCAAGAAGTTTATGCAAGAATTTCTATTGTTCTTTCAATTATGACATTAAGTTCAAGCACATGAACTCGTTTTTCCATTATCTTGGTCTTCATTAGCATTTTTGCCCCTTATGACAGTTATATTTTAAAATATTGATTTGTAAGTTTTAACGCTAAACATTTTATTAGGTGTTGAATCTTACTGATTTGACTGATCTCTCAATTTATTATATTAAAAACCTAAATGTATTTTATTTATTTTTTTCAAATTTATGATGAATGTCACCCTTCAAAATTCCCAGCTCTATTTTTTTCTTTTTTTCATGCACAAGCAACTAATCAAGGGTAGAGTTTTGTTGCCAAGCATACTTGTCAAATTTCCATTTCTTTCAGGCTTTTGAAAGGTTAATGAAGCGACTCCTTTGTTTTTTTTTTTTTTAATTGAAGGCAGAAATTATATATTTTGTATTTTTTATTATCATATCACATTTGGGCTTGGGTTGTAAACAACTTAAACCATCATGACTATATGACAATGACCTTGCTTTCATAAGGCTAGTCCTTCGTAACTCCAGTTTCATCCAGGCTGTTTCCTGCTGATCTTATGTGAAAATTGAACTTCTAGCAGGCATGTGGAATTGCCAGGAAATCTGGATGGGGATCAGGTTATGATTTACAATTCTCTAAAATATTGGATATACCATGGAATCAATGGTCATCTTTGAAAACTGAAATGAGATGCAATGCGTGCTGGCGAGAGCTGGATGGGCAAGCTATTACCACAATCTGTGGTCACCTCCTGTGTATCCAGACGCATATAATAATTCTACTTTATTCAGTTCTCTGTTTTTTGTTTCTTGGGGAGAATAGATAGAATTGGTGCATTTGCATAAGGTTTTCTTAACTGCATAAAAAGGTACTGAGGATGCTGCCAAGATCCTGAATAATGATGCTGCTTGTCCTATTTGTGACCAAGTGTTATCTAAGAGGTAAGAGGTTTCTAATTGTGATTCTTAGAAGCCCTTGCACATATTTTCCTTTCATTTTTATTTTTCAAGTAATATTTGGCTCCAAATTCATTGATACAATGAGCATATATAGATGGATGAGAGAATGAAAATATGTATAGACGTGCACGTTTGTAAATTTGATTAATTACTGAACAAAAGCATTGTAATCTTTTAAATGGCTTACCTCTACATTCCTTCCCGCCCTTTCTGTGTCTTTACTCACTTGTTTGGGGAGTTCCTCAAGAAAACGACAAGAGAGTGCTGCTACATGAATATCCTTGCTATTAACCTTAAGCCATTGGCTGTGGAACAAGAGCATTTTGGGCAATATTAATATTCTTACTTGCATACAACTTTATATAATTTAATTTTCGCTTACTTTGTTATTTTTTTCACTTTTCAGTCTGCTGAAACCTGTGGATATCAATCCAAATGATGAATGGATAAATGTAAGCAGACACTCTTTTTTAAGTACCACATACAATTTCCTTATTCCTATTGCTACCATATTCTATTGAAATACGTACCATGTTCCAGACTTATCAGTAATCTGCTCATGATTTTGCCACCACCTTATATTTTCATTTGCTTTGTTGAGAATCTTTACAATGTATGCTGTTGCAGATGTCCATGGCCGGGATTTCTCCACAGATATGTATCCTTCCTTTGTATATGTTGCAATATTGTAACTGCACTGTTTAGTGACTCCCAGTCTATTGAGCAAAATATATAAAAGGAAGGTAGAAATTTTTTTGGTGCACAGAAATTAATTCCTTTCATGCTTTATGGAGTAAATTCACCGGATGAAGCCTGGCACTCGTATAGAAAGTCTGTTGAAGGAGGAATTGGGGACACATTTTCCTTGAACGAACATAGTAATGAAGAGTGCATACAGAAGCGTGATGTTCTATATTGGGCAAAAGGAACTAGAGATGCAATTCAAGATGAACAGAGTAGTAGCACAGTGCCGGCAGAAATGTGAGGTAATGCAGGAGAAGTTCACAGAAAAACTGGAGCAGGTACATACTGCATATCAGAAAATGGCCAAGAGGTGCCAGCTGATGGAGCAGGAGATGGAGAGCTTGTCCAAGGATAAGCAAGAACTTCAAGAAAAATTCTCAGAGAAATCCAGGTCAGCCGTTAGCTTGCATTTTATTGTCGGATCCTTACTCTTAATGTCTGATCATTGATCAAAATCTGTTGGGCTGTTATTGGAAGCATGACACCAACTATTATTTTATATTCTAGACAAAAGAGAAAACTTGATGAGATGTATGATCAATTGAGAAATGAATACGAGTCAATGAAACGATCAGCCATCCAACCTGCAAGCAATTTCTACTCGAGACCTGAGCCAGATTTGTTCTCAAACCCGACCATGATGGATAACAGAGATCCTGTCAGAAAAGGTAATGCAGCTTTTCTAGCAGCAAGTACAAAATAAGGTGAACTTACTGTCAACAGATCAAAGTATCTCTCAAGTACGACTGTCTGAGGGCCTTGAAAGCTATTAATAGTTCTGTCGTATCAGTAGTGCCATTACAACACTGAGTCGGGCTCTATTAGCATTTTTTTTTCCCTTAAATTATTCCAAGAAAGACCAGTTTAACTTATTTGTTGCAGATTGGCCGATTTTCACTCCTGAAACTCCAGGGCCCAGAGAGGATATATGGCCAGCAAGACAGAATAGTTCGGGCTCCGGCACATTTGACATCTCTGGTTGCTCACCAGGGAAACAAGCAGCAGTTCCTGCTGATGCCGGGAACAGGAGGACTGGTGCCCATCCTATATTTGGAGGCGGTGGTAATAATCCCTCAATGACCCTGAGAAACTTGATAATTTCACCAATAAAGCGGCCTCAGCTCTCTCGGAACCGCACTCAAATGTTCACGTAAGTGAGACACTGGTGTAAAAGCTGTTTTGTGACGCACTTGTTTTCCTGATTGATGGATGAAATCTTGGATGTTCAGGTTGTAGGACAGCAGTTGAAGCTGAACCAGGCACGGTGGATTGTTACTTAAGCAGCCTGGACAAAACCCCATGAACCAGTGCTCATATCTTCAACGTTAAATCTTTTAACTGTAATTTTGGCACCCTTTGGAAACACGGGCACCGAACATTCTCCAGGTGAAGCAGCTGCTGAAGAGGAAGAAAAAATGAAATTGATGGAAATATTAATGTCGAAGCCCATTACCTTTTCTTAATGATAAAAAAGGGATGATATATTTTTTAAGTCCTTCAAATTGTGGCATCATATGTTGAAATATGACTCTCGACAAGTGAAAATGTACTGATATTATACTTCTTTTAAACCAGATTTGAGATTATTCTGGCTGCTTACATATGCTGCATTTAAATGGGCATTTTCTTTTGATTCTTTTGGATGTTATATTCAAGTGATCCCAGTGGATCATTCTAAGGCAACCTTCACATCTCTCACACAGCTTATGTTCATAAATCTTTCCCAGAAAGACAATTTTCCCTATAGTAGGCGTACCAGTGTTATGCCACTCAATAAGGCTAGGGTTTATGTTTGGCTTGGAGAATACTTTGAAATGCAATGATGATGTGATAAGAATTGTTTAGGAATGCAACAAGTTAGAAGTTTCTCAAGCCAAAAATTGTAGTATTCAATCCAGCTTGGAATAAATGATTAATACACATTCTTATAGTAAAGCTACAAATAGTAATTCCTTGTGGTTATTATAGATTAATAAAACCTTACATTATTTTGCATTTTAGTGACAACTAATTTTCTTTTCTCGTGTAAACTATCAAATTCTTAAATTAAAGTCCTGAAATAGACATTCATGAAGCAAATGTAATGTAAAATTTTGGGCAAATTCTCAACTTGCTTACAAAGGAGTCTCAACTACAACCATTGCATCTGCCGAAGAACAAAACAAAACTGAAGTATGATGAGCCCAACTTACAAGTTTGCCGCCCAAACAAAAACTTTCTTTTCAAGGGACAGGCTGGCAGCAATAAAAGTAAAATATTTCCTGCAAAGATTACATTTTAAAAAATCTCCTATACTTGCAAGATCACTATCATTGCAAAATTTTTTTATTTCTTTGGATGTATTTTTACATGGCTTTGACTATTTACACATATTCTATGATAACAGATGTTGAGGCAAGAAAACTTTCAAATCCGGGGCACCAGTAGATATTCCAATTGTATCTCCGTGCTGGATGTCATAAAAAACATGGGAACCATCAATGTATATTACACCCTCTTTAGAAAACCAGGTAGCTTCCATAGACTGGTCAGATCTTACTAGACCATGCATTAAGGGAGACTCAGCTTCTCTAGGGGAAATAGGCTCTCTTACCATATACTGAAGATCCCGTGATAGTATGGGCATTTTAAATCCGCCTGCTGAGAGCATTGCACCTGTTGATCCAGCCGCTGTGGAAATCCTGAGGCCACTTGATCGACAGTTCACCATACGAGAATATAGCTGGTCATCCCTTCTAATTCTGACACACACACATACACACACACGCACACACAAAGAGATGAAATACATAATATCAATATACTACATGTAAGCTCATGTTAATGGTTAATTAGGAACACAAACCGGAATGAAAACCGAGAAACTGTAGCTGGACATTTTTGTGCAATTAAAACATCATTAAGGGCATATGTTGACAGCAGCTGTGAGTTTACACACATTGAGATCCTTGACAATCGAGAAGGGACTGCTCGATCCTCCAGGACGTCATCTAGTACCTGATAATGATCCCAAAGGCTATTCAGTTGAAAAACATTGTGCTCAGAAGCATATCAATAACATCAAAAACTCCAAAAACAATAATGCAAAATAAAATTGCAGGGAATATAGAAAAATGACTAAATCATGAATATGGTAGGGTGTGTTGGAGGCAACTAGCTCTTTAACAGTGAGTGATTTATAGGGATAAGATCATAAGATGCCCTTCGCATTGGGGAAAAAGAAGAGTTGAAGATGAGAAACTGCTTAGGCATATAACTATATTAGAGTACTTTCCTCCTTTGGAGCAAGCCAACGTCAGCACACTATAGTTGCTTATGCTAAAACTCACATGGACAACAATAACCTTCCAATTGTTTAACATGAACACAACACAAACTAATACAGTTGCATTAAAAAGTAACAAATTTGCATTAAAGCTGTGTATGCAACTCATTGAAGTTACAATTTATTTTATTTTATTTTATTTTATTTTTGTGAGGGGATTGGGGATCAATGACTGGAAGCTGCTTCCAAACACATCATAAGGCTTTCAATAATTTTTTTTTTTCTTATCAATCTTATACAATAGTCTTACTTGCTCAAAAGTTCTGACAGTTGCTGCACAAAGATAGCCTGTGCTTCTGGTAGCATCAAACTTGTCACTGAACTCTTCCACCTAAACCAAAGAAAATATGGCAAATTGGAATTGATGATTCAAAAATAGTAAAAAAAAAAAAAAACAGCAGATAAGGCATATCGATTTAATATGTATCAATACCGAGACGACAAAACTAAAGCTTGAACAGAGGACCAAACTAACCTCTTCAACTTGTGTAGGGTCAGAATTCACGCCTAAAATTGGGATTGAATCATCCATGAAATGGCTGGCCTGCAAAAGAGTTCCATCACCTCCAACAGTAACAACAAGGTCCACATTGCGGATTGGATGTGATAGACTGTTACGTAAAATTGGCTCCCAGTCAACCAACTTCTTCCCCAAAACATCCTGACAAAAGTTTATGGCATCCTTGTGAACCTTACACCTGTCATCTAGATAACTTAAAACCTGCAATATCACCCAGATAAACAAAATTACAAGGATGAAAAGAGAGGTTGGCTGAAATGATATAGTATAAGCTGAAAGAAAATAAAGTCAACAAACCCATTAGTGTACATAATAATGAAAGGCATATATAAGTATAACATCAGTCTCCTAACAACAAGTTTCTCTCATGAATCCCAGGGGAAAAAAGGTCTGACCAAGACAGTCCAGGGGAAAAAAGGGCTCACCAAGACAATCCGGGAGAAAAAGGTCTCACCAAGACAGTGACTAACTAACAGGGTCTGAAATCTTTAGTATAATTATATTTCTCTGAAACACTGTTCATTTAATTGCAAGAACTTGTTAAAGTAAGTCAAAACCTTAGTATAGAATATTTGGCAATAACCTGATATATTTTATCATCAGAGACTTGATTCCATAAACATTTGAAACCTTTCTTCCAAGAAAAGAGTATTCGTGACAAGAAAGTTTTCCTACTTTCAAATGAAGAACTAAGAAAAAGCTCATTTACTTTTGCATTAATCCATATGATGTTAAAGAGTAGGAGGAGACACTGACTAAAGCATGAGATAGAGCACTCTAGATCTTGGTGGCCTACCAACCTAGTTGCCAAACTGGAAGGCAAATACTGTAGAACTCTGTTGGCTTTATTACCCACATAGCAGATTTGAGCAGACTTTGCAGGTTCACATTTGAACCCACCAAGAGGTGGTGCTCTGGGAGAAAAAAGGGCATGAATGGTAAGCCAGAAAACATGAAACATAACCTTGAAGATTAAATTGTAGCCTTCACTGCACGAATGCATGCCTTTTTGTCCAGGATATCCTTCTTCTATAAATAAACTTTTAGCCATATTTGATCTTATAAATTTGTGCCTACCTTGGGAAAAGAGTTTTTCAGGGAATTTCCATTTCTCACAGTGCACTTTAAGAGGTCTTTCTCTATCATGTGCCATTTCTTGATTGTTGGCCAATCTTGATCATGTTTCTGGTGATCATTGTTCCGAATTCATCAATTTGTTAATCTGCCCTGATTAATTTTTCTTCTCCTCTATTTTCTGTTCACAGTTTGATCTATTCTTGCTGATAGTTTGTTGACTTGAAATCCTTTTGTTCATTTCTGATTCTGGTGAACATACTTATTTGAGTCGGATCATTCTTGGTCCAATACAAGCTGAATCATGGATCAAACTCTTGGAAGTTCTTCGGCAGCAGTGGAGAGATCTATTGGATGCAGCCTTCAAGATATTTTATCAAATTCTCCCAAAAACCCACAATCACATCTTCTTTGTTGATACTGTAAAGACAGCAAATTTGAAGTGTAAAGCAATTGCATGGAACATTCTCTTTGGAAAAGATCATAATAAAGACTCTAAACTACAATACTTTCAGGCTTTTCAAGTCAGATGGTAGGATAATGGTCTGTCCTCTTGATTGAATTTTTCAAAATAGGAGCAGACAAATGGAGAAAAACTCTTGTTGGTCATTTCTGAGCAAGTCTCTTGCTTATATATGTATGTGAAAGATACTGTCAAGATCTAGAAGAAAGCAGGCACAGTAGAGTTTTTTCCACTTCCAAATGGTTCTTATATGTTTAGGTTATGGAACATAAAGAGTGAATCCTAGAAAATAGCTCCTGGTTCATTGGAAGTACTCCAGTTTTCCTGGAAAATTGGCATCCAGTGTTTGAGAAAGAGCAACTAAATGCAGAAAAGTCCCTATCCCGCTAAAAATTCTATAATGTTCCCTCACTCTATTGAACCACTTTTGGACTCAAAAGTAATACCTATATGAACAGGGAAAAACTTTCAATCATAATTTGGACCTAAATCTATCTTTGAAAGGGCTTTGGCCGACCGAACATAGGACGTCATAAATGCCTCGATCGACTGAACTAGTAGAAAGTCAACACGTTGACTGAGGCTCAGGCGACCGGTCTAGAGATGAACTAAAATTCCACGGTCGACTGAACCTAAATGCTGACACTTTTTACCAGCCCCGGCCACCGAATTTATAGTTCAACCTCACCCTGGGTGACCGAATAGCTAGAACCGACAACTTGAACCAAGCACTGGACGCCTGAACCTGCGAAGGTTGGGAAATCGCCTCGGATTCGGTTGACCATGCTTCAGCCGACCAGTCATTGCCCATGGTCAACCGAATCCGAAAAATCACTTTTACTCTTTGTGAGTGTTCGGGCGACCGACCCTCTCGGGTTGGGTTTAATTAAACATTTTTAAAAATACCGAGTGTTTCCCTAACGGTCATATTTTTTAGAAAAACTATAAATACCCCTTTCATAACTTAGATTAACAACTTTGATTAGCCCAAATTTTCTCTCTAATCCATTGTTAATCAAATTTCCCCCAAAATGTTTTTTTATTGTTAAAATCATTCTTTTGAGGCAAAATCTTTTATACAAATCTCTTCAACTCTCTTTCATGCTTTTATTTCAAAATCATTTTGAGGAGAGTATTTTATTTAGGGCATTTTATTTGCATATACTCTCACTTAGCACATTAATCTTTGAAAAACATTTTTTAGAGTATTGCTTAGTTTTCTCTCGGTTATTTCTTTGATAAATATTTTTGTAAGAAAATTATTTATAGCACAGATATTTTCTTGAGCTTAAATTCCTAAATTCTCCAAAATTTTTTATTTGCAAAAATATTTCTAGGAGAACATAATACTCATTTTTTTCATAAATATTTTATTTGTGCAAATTTATTTGATAGCACCATTTCTCTACTGAGCATAATGCATATCATAAGAGAGTGCATGTATTTAGAGCTTAAACATTGTACATCTCTGCTTGTATTCAGAAGCACTTTATCATGTACAAATATGAATTTTATTGTACTGGTTGGGTTCAGCCCGTAAATTAAACTGGGGAGTCTCAGCCCTATAAGTGAAACCGAAAAATTGAACTGGGGAATCTCAGCCCCGTAAGTGACCAATTCGGTTCAACCCGGAAATTGAATTGGGGAGTCTTTGCTCCATAAGAGAGACAAGTTGGGCTCAGCCTTGTAATTGAGCTGGGGTTTACCTTACCCCGTAAGGAAAAGTTGTAACGGCTTCTGCTCCGCCCGTTTAAGAGAGTAGGGATAGTGTAATCCTTGGGGGGTATGCCCAAGGCAGGGAAGCAGGCTGGTTTGGCTAAACCTCAATAACAAATATCGTGTCTCTCTCTTTCCTTATCTCATTTAATTACTGCACTTTAACTTCCGCATGTGTGTGCTTTCATTTATCGTTATTATTATTTGCACGCACACCTCTATTTAAATGAGATATGTTCCACGTGTACGTTTGCATTTATCGTTTTATTAATTTACATACACACGTAAAAATGGGATATGATATGTGATGAATCGACGTAAATGTTTAAATTAGTCAAAATATTTTAAAACTCAATTCACCCCCCCCCCCCCTCTTGGGATCACACCAATTCCAACAATTGGTATCAGAGTGAGATTGCAATAAGCTTAACCGCTGTTTGCATTAAGATTGCAATGACTCATATTTGGTGCATCCCTATTTTGAGGGTAAACCCTTTGCAAATCCTCCATTGTTTTAATTGTATGATTTCACCATTTGTTTATTGAAAATGCTTTTGTAAAATCAATTGACTGAAGGTTCTGGAATGGGCGCGATACAAGAAATCATATCCCACAAAAAATATTTTAAAACGCATAGTTTTCCCATATATGAAAATATTTTGAAAAAACATGACATTGCCTTAATGCATATCATTCTAGTGCCATGCATATTTATTTTACTCTGCCTTAGTTACTAATGCTCTTATAAAGTTTATTCTTTTGAGTGCTAAGGCCCTTTGGGAAACATAAGAGGTATAAGAAACCGAGAGAGCGTAGAGCACCACCTCACGGTCAAATGCCTAAGAAGGAGCAAAGTTTTGGTATAGCCTCCTCGTTCTACTTTATTGAAAATCTTATGTCATGATTTGTGTGATATATCTTGAGTTATTTTTGTATAAATCATGATGTATTTTATCATACCATCTTATGAGGTGCACTTACAAATAATTTTTTTTCTCTTATAAGATTTTTGGATATATGTATATATATAGGGTTAGAATACTTTAAATGATTAAATAGTGTTTTGTGTTTAAGAGTTTAAAATTTTAGAAAACACTATTGCTATTCTGAGAACCCTAGGAGTTTCTAGCCAATTCGGGAGTCTTATTGATATATCCAATTTAAGCTTAATATATACATATCATCATGATTGGATAATATATGATAATATTGGCTAGCCCTTTCGAATGGAAAATTTGATTTTAAACATCATTATATTCTTAATGCTATATATATATATATATAGATATGCTATAATATAAAAATCTTATACATAGCAAAATTTGTCCATCACATTGTATTGAGTTTTAGGAAATCTATCTTATGGTATATAATGTAAAATCCTAAACTCATCATTGAGCTTAAATGATAAATTATTTTCTAATAATAAATTAAAATTAAGGAATTCATAAACTCATCCCCATATTAGAAAATATCAGTTATGCCAAATAATGCAAATTGAATATATGATTCTTTGGTTGCATATTTAAGGGGGAGCAGATAATTTAAAACTTCATCCAACAATTACTTTATTATATTATATTTATTATCTAGGGATTGTATGTTGGATGATCTAAGTGTTGAATGCCACTATCCTGTGCTTGTTAAATGTTTGCATTATTTAATGGTTAGTTTATTTTAATTGTTGTCTGTTCTATTGAAATGCATGCATATACTGAATGCCTCCTGCATGGCTGATGCAGTGATGTGAACTACATGCTGGTAGTGAATATAGGTTCTCGCATGCTTAAACTGAATAGTATCTGCATGATGCAGATTATTTTAATTGCTTGCTTGAATCTATCGGGTTTTTAGTGCATAAATTTTTGAGAAATGTCCTATTTACAAACGGCATGCTGCCGAAATTTCGTTAGAACTTTCCCAAACATAATCTAAAATCCAAACCATGCACTAAAACAATTATGATAAAATGCATGTTGGGTGCACCTTAGAAATATCTTTATAGAAAATGCATGCTAATTAGTTCTATAGGTCTGTACATGTTGAAACTTATATGCTTTGGGCTAAAACTGAAAAACATGTACAATCAAAGTTTTTGAATTCTCCTAGGATGTCCTTCATTATATACACTTCTTATTGACCTAGGATAACTAGTTCATGGACACCATTTGTTGCAAATCTTAGGGTTATGCACTTTCATTCCGGACCCAAATGGTAAAGCATCATCCTTGTAATCAAACGTCACATGTTTTGATGATGGTCCATAAACTAGGAAATTTGCATGACTTAGGGGGAGTTTTTCATTTTGCCCACACTCATTGGTATTGTGAGTTATGTATTAATCCCCTATTGCATACCCGTTGAGTATAGCCTCGATTGGCTATCGTGCCTTAAATTGAAATACAATAAGTCATGCTTGTATGTGCTAAAATGCCTATATTTGCTGCATACTGAAATCCCTTGATAGGATGAATATATGAGGAATGGTCTTAAATGAACATCATCCTTGAGCTAAATGCAAGTATGTATGCAAGCAAATATACAGGGGAAGTTTAAGCCCCACTTATAAGAAAAATGAACTTAATGCCTATAATCTTCTGCATGCTAAGTAATATTAAGAAGGATGAACATGAAATGGATGTGCTTGAATGAAACTCATACTTGAATGTAAATGCACTTATGTGTGCTTGAGATTATACGGGAGAGTTTAAGCCTCATCCTTGCGAAAAGGATTAATAGCACCTAACTCATGGACTCATATTTTCATTGTTTCCACTTTTTGAGTCCTAATTTGTTTAAGTACCCTGAACATCATATCCTGTCTTTATTGAATCATCTTTGATATGGGTTGTTCCTAGTACGCACGAACACTGCACATAACTTAATGTTTGCATTTTCTGGTGCATGTGTTATCCATAGTATCTAAGCACATATTCAAATTGATAGGGGGAGAACCTAAAAATTAAAATTATATCTTGTTGTGCTCACCAACATTTTAGGCTTAGATTTGTTTTTGAATTCATTGTGGCATGTGCTTAAATGTGATAATATTATTGAAAATCTAAAATTGAGATATGTTGATTGCCACAATCATTTGTTTTTCCATATAGTCTTGAATTAATTTGTATAAATCATTTTAGGATCTATATGGTTGTTTTTCTGGTTATTTGTTGAAGTATTTTTGTGTTTAAATGCAAAACTAGAAAAACATTGCTTGCTTGAACTTTCATGTTAAAGTTCTTTTTCAGCAAGCATTGCCCCTAGTGTTTATTGAAAATCATAAGGAGATATATATTTTTATACATATATATTTATTTATATTTACATTTTCAAAAGCAAGAATTGAACTTATATAGAATATATCTTTTATCTTGCTTATGTGCTTAAATGTTTTCATGACTGTGCTTGTATTGTTTTGAAATTTTATGTCATGAAATTATATTGTTTATAAATTTTAAAAGGGTGTTGCTCAACTAGTTCATTGATCTTATTTGAAATGAATATGAACTAGTTAGACAGTTTTTTTGCTCGAACCTACTTTTTCATATGCCGCATGTTCTTAAATTCCAATCTTTGCGGGGACTTACGTTGTGATTAAATTGAAATGGTTTGTGTAAATTTCTAGTCTGACCATGTTTGTCATTTCATTTTAAAATTAAATGACCAGTTATACTATTTGTGTTATGCCCAATTGTTACATCAAGTAGGGGGAGAGTGTTCTAAGAAAAATAAATATCATTTCAAAAAGGGAGAGTTCTCTTTGTTACGTCTGTTTTAAATACTCAAAATGTTTTCTACTTAGCCTACCCCTTTTGTTGATGACAAAAGGGGGAGTGTTCATGAGCAAAATGATAATGAACAAAAGGAAATTTTTTTTAGGGGCAAATATTTGAACCTGTGCCTTAATGCTAAAATTAAATGCATGATCATTTGTTATGTTTTCTTTCAAAAATATGCTTGAACTATTATTGTTATTTTTACATTATGCATATTCTTAGGGAGAGCCTTTTCAGGCTGTACCCATTTTGCTCTTGGGTGTTTGTTATCATCAAAAAGAGGCAGATTGTTGACTTTTTGAGTTCGATCCCTGTTTTGATGCTAACAAAGCACCGGTTTCTTATGTGTGTTTTTAAGTGCTTGAAAATGTTTACCATTCAACACAAAAGGGAAATGGAAGCCAGAAGACTTAAAGCTTACTTCAACTGGCGCATTCCATGGAGTGAAGAGCAAAAGAAGAAGACATTTGGTTTTTAGTTGTATTGCATTTAATTTTTATATCTTTGGTCTGTAATAATGCATGCATCTGTATGACATGTTTAAATGCTCAGATAAGCCTAAGACTGACCTTAGGTCCCCAAACACTTCATGAAAAATCTCTTATAAACTCAAAAGTAATACCTATATGAACAGGGGAAATCTTTCAATCATAATTTGGACCCAAATCTATCTTTGAAAGGGCTTCGGCTGACCGAACATAGGGCGTTATAAATGCCTCGGTCGACCGATCTGAATGCTGACACTTTTTACCAGCCCCAACCACTCGAACTTATAGTTCAAAACACCCCAGGCGACTGAATAGCTAGAATCGACAACCCGAGCCAAGCACCGGGCCCCTGAACCTACAAAGGATGGGAAATCGCCTTGGCTCCAGCCGACCAGTCATTGCCCACGGTCAACCGAACCCGAAAAATCACTTTCTCTTTGTGAGTGTTCAAGCGACTAAACCTCTCGGGTTGGGTTTATTTCGAGCGCCTAAACACACTAAATTTTTAATTAAACACTTTTAAAAATACCGAGTGTGTCCCTAACGGTCATATTTTTCAGAAAAACTATAAATACTCCTTTCATAATTTAGATTAGCAACTTTAATTTGCCCAAATTTTCTCTCTAATCCATTGTTAATCAAAATTCCTCCAAAACGTTTTTTTATTGTTAAAATCATTCTTTTGGGGCAAAATTTTTTATAAAAATCTCTCCAACTCTCTTTTATGCTTTTATTTCAAAATCATTTTTGAGGAAAGTAATTTATTTAGGGCATTTTATTTGCATATACTCTCACTTAGCACATTAATCTTTGAAAAACATTTTTGAGGGTATTGCTTAGGTTTTCTCCAGGTTATTTCTTTGATAAATATTTTTGGGAGAAAATTATTTATAGCACAAATATTTTCTTGAGCTTAAATTCCTAAATTCTCCAAATATTTTTTATTTGCAAAAATATTTATAGGAGAACATAATACTCATTTTTTTCAAATATATTTTATTTGTGCAAATTTATTTGATAGCACCTTTTCTCTACTGAGCATAATGCATATCATAAGAGAGTGCATTTATTTAGAACTTAAATGTTGTACATCTCTACTTGTATTCAGAAGCACTTTATCATGCACAAAAATGATTTTTGTTGTACTACTTGGGTTCAACCCGTAAATTGAACTGGGGAGTCTCAGCCCTGTAAGTGAGACCAGTTGGGTTTAGCCCGAAAATTGAACTGGAGAGTCTCAACCCCGCAAGTGAGACTAGTTCGGTTCAACCTGGAAATTGAACTAGAGAGTCTTTGCCCCATAAGAGAGACAAGTTGGGCTCAACCTGGTAATTGAGTTGGGGTTTACCTTACCCCGTAAGGAAATATTGTAACGGCTTCTATTTCGCCCGTTTAAGTGAGCAAGGATAGTGCAATCCTTAGGAGGTATGCCCAAGGCAGGGACGTAGGCTAGTTTGGCTGAACCTCGATAACAAATATCGTGTGTCTCTCTCTCCTTATCTCATTTAATTACTACACTTTAACTTCCGCATGTGTATGCTTTCATTTATCGTTATTATTATTTGCATCCACACCTTTATTTAAATGAGATATGTTCCACGTGTATGTCTGCATTTATTGTTTTATTAATTTACATACACACATGAAAATGGGATATGATATATGGTGAATCGGCGTAAATGTTTAAATTAGCCAAAATATTTTAAAACCCAAATCATCCCCCCTCTTGGGATCACACCAATTCCAACAGCTTAATTATCACAAATCAACTTTATAGGCTAAGAATGCAAAAAACCCAATTCTTCCAACATGTTTTCAACCAAACAAGTCACAAGTAGTGCGAGCTATTGCTCTATATTCTGATTCAGCACTTGACCTGGCCACCACTATTTGTTTCTTACTCTTCCAAGAAACCAAAGTACCACCAACCAAGATACAGTACCCGGTTGTGGATCTCAGGTCCACAGGCGACCTAGCCCAATCTACATATGTATATCCATGGATATAAGTCTGATCACGATATAAAAGAACTCTCCTAAGTGCACCTTTGAGATATCTCAATATGTGAATTACTGCGTCCCAATGACTTGTCCTTGAAGAATCTAGAAATTAGCTCACAACACTTGTTGCAAAAGATATATCTAGACGAGTGACTATGAGATAATTCAACTTTCCAACAAGTCTCTGACATTGTCCAGGATTAGGTAGCAAATCACCCATATTTGGCACTAACTTGCTGTTCCATCAAACAGATCAAGCAACAGTTCCCATACGAGATCTAGATACTCATATACCCAAGAACTATTTCAACAGTCCCAAATTTTTGGTTTGAAACTTAGTTTGTATAAAATTTTGAGACTCTAAATATCTGTATCATCATCACCTGTAATACCAATATCATTCACATAAACAACAAGAAGGATCCTACCCGATGAAGTATGATGACAAAACACCAAATGATCCACTGCACACCGTCAAAGACCAAACTCAAGTACTACAACACTCAAACGACCAAACCATGCTCTAAGAGATTACTTTAAACCATATAGTGCCTTACTGAGTTAAGACACTAAGTTTGACTCCCCCTGAGCAACAAACCTAGGTGGTGGCTCCATATAGACCTCCTTCTCAAGGTCATCATGCAAGAAGGCATTGTTCACATCTAATTGACGCAGAGGCCAGTGACAACTAGTAGCCAAGGAGACAAATAGATGTACTGATGTAAGTTTGGCAACCGAAGAAAAAGTGTTAGAATAATCCGACCATACACCTAAGTATACCCCTTAGCAACAAGACAGGTCTTTAGACAAGCCACAGAACCATCAAGGTTGACTTTCACAGTGTCAAACCTAGCGACAACCAACCATAGACTTGTCAAGAGGAAGAGGTACCAAGTCCCTAGTGCCATCATCATGTAAAGCATTCATCTCTTCAACCATAGCATTCCTCCACCCAAAGTGGGCTAAGGCTTCCAAAAAAGATTTAGGAAGGGTGGTAGATGATAGAGTAGCAACAAAACAATAATAGGAGGGTGACAATAAGTCATAACAAATATAGTTGGAAATAGGATGTTGAGTACATGTGTGTTTACCTTTTCGAACAGCAATGGAAGGATCAACATCTTGGGAAATATGATCATAAGACAAGGAAACCAAAGGCATCGTAGTAGAAGCTAGAGGGGACTCTCTTCCTTGGAGCCGTTGTGGTGAATACACCCATAAATTAGGATGATCAAGATGATGAGGACTGTAACTACATGGAGACTCAGATGGTTGGTTGGACAAGGACAGCAAAGTTGAATCTGGAAGATTATGCATAGGAAGAGACTCATTGAACACAGAAGCACTTAGGGACTAGGTGTAACAAAGGTGTAGAATCAAAGAAGGTAAATCGGTAGAAACAAAGAAGGAATATAACACAGGATAACAACAATACCCCTTTTGAGTATATGAGAAGCCTAGAAAGACACATTTTATAGCATGAGGATCCAACCTAGGTCTTAAATTTCGATTTTTACTCAAATTTTGAATCTCCAAAAGTATGAAAATTTCAACAAAAAATTTAATTTCGATTTCGAATTGAAAAAATAATGGAAATCAATAGTAAAGTGTGAAATTCTTTTATGAAACTTCAGAAATGGTTAATAGATGTAATAATATAAGTTTTAGGACTAATATATTACAAGTTAAATACATATATGTTGTGTAAGAGGTGGAAAAATTGTAATATAATTTGTGTATCAGACATTTGTAAGATAATGTGCATTAACATATTCAGTTAATACAAATTAACTCCTAAATCCTTTAAAAATATTTCTTATACAAATAAAAATAATACACATGAATAGTTAGATAAAAAAGGTTATTGTGAGTTTATTTTTTTCATATAACTTCAAAAGCCCTTGTAATAATTTTTTTGTTTCAATAAAAAAATTAAATAAATTTACAAAGAAATTTCACTTCACTCCTAAATCTCTCATTTGAATTCTAAGGAAATTTTGTTCTATAATTAAAATTTCGAAAAGTTTCACTAAAATTTTGAGATTTCGATAAATTTCGAACAATTTGTTGAAATTTTTATGGAAATTATGTAAAACGAAAATCGAATGCCATTCAATTTCGAGTATGACATAAATCAAAAATTTTGACAAAACTTTTGAAAAATTCATTGAAATTTAAGACCATGGATCTAACTTATCCTCCCAAGGAGTTAGATGATGAATAAAGGACACATAGTCACACACCCAAATACACGGGGAGGGAGAGAAAATAAAGGTGAATTAGGAAAGAGAATGGAGTAGGGAATTTTAAGCTAGGAACAAAGGATGGCATCCTGTTGATTAGAGAGCAAACAGTAAGTACAACATCACTCCAAAACACTTTAGTTACATGCATTTGATAAAGTAAGGAGCCAATGATTTCAAGGATATGTCTTATTTTCCTCTTTAAAACCCCATTTTATTGAGAAGAGTGCGCATAGGATAATCGATGGACAATACCAAACTAAGTCATATAAGTAGTGAATTGTGCACTGAAATACTCTTTAGCATTATCACATCGAAGTATTCAAACTAGCAAACCAAATTGAGTTTTTATTTCAGAACAAAAGGCACAAATACATGAAACAACTTGGAACAATCTTTTATTAAATATAGCTAAGTCATTCTTGAATAATCATCCACAAATGTTACAAAGTACCAGAAACCCAACTTGGACACAACTCTAGTAGGACCCCAAACATCATAATAGACTAACATAAAAGGGCTTGCAGCCTGTTCTTTGACTCGGGAAGCAAAAGGGACATGATGGTGTTTTCCCAACTAACAAGACTCGCAATCAAGACTAGATTCATAAATCAAATTTGGAACAATAAGTTTTTTTTAACTTTTTCAGTGAAGGATGATGAAGACAACAATGAATTTGGAGAGGTGTGCAGAAGCAGTGCAGGCAGTAGAAGGAGATAAAGTCCACCAGCTTCATGCCCTTTGCCAATCGTCTTCCTCGTCTTCAAATCCTAAATAACCATAGAATCAGGGAAGAATGTTACTAAACAATTCATGGTAGAGTAATCTTGCCAAGGACATAAGATTGAAAGGAAATTTGCGAATACACAAAACCGAAGGAAGAGAAATAGAAGAAGTGGGATTTACAGTCCCAATTCCCTTGACAATAGTGGTGGATCCATCAGTAAGATTAACACAAGGTAAATTTGCAGGATATTGAAGCGTGGAGAAGAAGCTAGGTATACCTATGATATGATCAATGGCAGCAGAGTCTATGATCCAAAAACTAGGACAAGAAGTACCGGATGACAGGCATACTATGGGATTACTTGTTTGGGCAAGAGATGCAATGGGAAGAGAACCTTGTTATGACGTTTGATACTGTTGGAACTTGGAATACTCTTCCTCTGACATGGATACAATATGTTGCCCCCTACTTGGCTCCAAAGGTGTCGAGACGGTGGTGGCTGCATTGGCAACACGTGAAGGTCTATCGCGGAGATCCCAACACTGCTCAATAGAATGATTACTCCATCCACAATGAGTGCACTTAAGAGGAGTGCCTCTACCTTGTTCGTCTATACCACCACGATCACTCAAACAACCTCAATAACTTTTGCAGTTGTTTGGTAGAATCACCCTATGTAGCAAAGGCTGTCCTCTCAACACTAGATGCAAGAGCAGGAGAATGTGTGCTACAAGAAGCACAAAGGACACAAGAATAAACATCGGCAAATGATAGCATCACGGCACTACTAAGTATTTGGGACCGGACTACCTCAAACTTGGGTCTTAAGCCCGCTAGAGCCTGAAGGACTATCATCTGCTCCCTCTACTTCTGCATATCATGAGCATCGGCAGTTATATAGGTTGCACGACGTTAAGCTCCTCATGAATATGCTTCATCTCTCCAAAGTCCAAAATAATATGCAATGCTTCTATCTCCTTGTTGTACTAAAAGTACTCCTTGGATAAATCCTACATACATGTAATGTTACTAGAGTATAGAAACTTGACATAATCCCAAATCTCCTTACACGTATCAAGATGCATACATATTTGTGTAATTTGTGGCTCCATCTAGTCCCATAAAAGGGAAACAATTAAGGCATCTTCTTGAATCCACACTTCTTTTCTCTTTTCGTCAAGAGATCAGATTTGAGCAAGTGGTCTGTTTTCCTAATCCTGCTAAATAAATCCAAACAACTTTAGACCGTTGAACATAATTCTTTCCATCCAACTTTTGAGCTGTCTTCTGTGACAGCGATGTTGGAAACAGATTTTTGAGATTCATAGAATCCATCCCAACACTCACAAACTTGCAGCCACACCAATGTCAAACAAGAAGAACAACCAAAACTAATTGGGACAATCACAAGCTATGTGAAGCACCGACACAACCACGAATGGCGGGAACGACTCATCTATTGATATAGCACTGCGACAGCCTCACAACTTGATGTACGAAACAGCCACTGCTCCAAGAAACTCGTAAAGAAGCCTTTACAAACTCCGAACAGAAATTTACCACGAGTGCATAGTTGAAAAAAGTTGGATGTTTGAACAAAAGACATGTCCAATAGCTTGATAACATTGTCCAGAGAAGGAGTCAAAACATTGTAGAGGAAAAAAAAGGTGGTGAGAAAGTGCATGGGGTTGGCATTGCCTGCATGTGGAGCCTTTTCCAGCAATGGGGTTCTGTGGGGTTAGGCTTTAGAGGGTTCTGCATTTGGGTATATGATTGGTTTTGTGAAATAATGAGGGGTGGAGGTGGATCTAAGAAGGACAGCAACGAAAATGTGTTTTCCGATAATGACCGATTTTGATAGGGTTTAGGTTGGAACATGCTCTAATACTATGTTGAGATTTCAATTAAATTGAATAACCTAACTTGAAGATAAGCCTCTCCCTCTACTAAAAAAAAACGGGGGGCAGCCCAGTGCACAAAAGCTCCCGTGTATGTGGGGTCCGGGGAAGGGGCGGACCACAATGGATTTATAGCACGCAACCTTACCTTGAATTTTTGCAAAAGGCTGTTTCCACGCCTCGAACCCATGACCTCCAAGTCACACGGTGACAACCTCACCTTTGTGCCTAAGCACCCCTTCCTCTCCCTTTATACATAATACAAATTAAATACATTCTAATGACAAAAATACCCTTACTAACTCTCACTAATTAACATACTAACACATTTAATAATAATACTTAGAGACATAAATAACCTCCAACAGATGCAATGGATGATGAATCTTGAGAAGGAAATTCCTTCATGTAATCCAAATTCAAAATAATGACTCTTGATAAGGAATGGTGCACTAAAGTCTTGGCTAAAAGAATCTTGGTGCTGTAAATACTTCTGTTGTTGCTCATATCACTTCACCAGATATCTCTGCTAATAAGGGCCTAGCTACTGCTAAGGCTCTAATTGCAAGTTACAGGCCTGACATAAAGCCTGTTGCAATAAATTAAGATGTTGATACTAATTCTCCAGCTAGAAGTCTCTTGATGCAGCCACTAAGAAAGCTAATGCTGTTGCAAACTACTAGGATTTTGAAGTTGCTAATTCTCCTGCCAACAATAATCTTGTCAATAAAAATCTTGAGGCAACTAAGACTTTTATTGCAGAGGTGTCTACTCTTAACAAAGCTTGTCCAGATCATTCTAGCAATAATAAGGGATCCCAATCGCTTGACAAGTAAACCTATGGTATGCAAAATAGCTCTAAGATCACTAGAGATTTTGCAACTTCTGAAGGAGGATTAAAGAATCAAAATTCTAGAACCAAGGACAAAAGCAAGGAAGGCCTCCAAAAATTCAAGCCAAGGTTGGGGGCAACAAAAATTCCAAGGATTCCTCATGATTCCATTACTTGAGATGTAGAAATATTCGAGGTCTTAATGATCTATATAAGGAAAAGGAAATCACTAGTTTGAATAAAAACAAGGTACTTAGTATGTTTGGCATTTAAGAGACCAAGGTGAAACCGTCTAATTTTGCAAAAATGATTTCCCTAATTTAACGAAATTAATTTTTTTTACATAATTACAACTCCGCCTCTTCTTTAGTAGGTTATGGGTTGTTTGTGAAGAATGTCTTCTTGTACGAAGATTTTCATGAAGAGGTATACTAGGAAAAATCTTTTGGGTATGTTGCTCAAGAGAAAGATAGTAAAGTATTTTAGGTTCCATAAGGTTATGCCTTATGATCTTTAGTAGTCTCCTCAAGCCTGGTTTGACAATTTAGTGTTGTAGTATTTGCATCTGGCTTTGTCCGATGCTACTCTAATCATTCGGTTTTTGTCTGCAAAAAGGAGACGGGCATTGTACTTTCTAATAGTTTATGTTGATGATATTATCATTATTGGCAGTGGCCAGATCAGGATTGCAAATGTTAAGTCATGGCTTCAAGCAAAGTTTAAAATCAATGACTAGAGTATTCTGCATTACTTTCTTGCAATTGAGATTGTACGGTGTAGGAAAGAGTTGAATCTATTAGAGCGAAAATATATGTTGGACAGAACCTACTAAGTGAGACTAGTTTGTTGGGAGCTAAACCAATTGGTACTCTTAGATCCTAATGTAAGGTTGTCTAGAGATGTTGGACTAGACTTTGAAGACAAATGTCGAAATAGGCACTTGCTTGGCAAGTTGATATATTAGATTGCCGCTAGACTTAACATATTTTTTGTAGTGGGGATGGCGAGTCAATTTATGGAAAATCCCAAACAATCACATTGGGATGTTGTTTGTAGGATTTTGCAGTATCTCAAAGGACTTTACAAGGCACCATCTCAATAACATCTAACCTACCGATGGACCGGATCCCCAAAATTGGAGTACGTAGGCAACCTATCATGTCAAATGACAGGTTCAATCCAAACAATGACAAGGTTGAGGTCTCCAATGAAGACTTGATACTCATCAATTGGATTTAGAAATTAAAGTTCATGATTCATTTAAGACTTAGAATGTTGGATGGAAGATTGACTAAATTAAAACTGGGGCAGTTAAAGATGTTCTTTGAAGTCTCAAGGATATTAAATAGGGCAGTTTTAGAGAATGGACAATCATTTTCAATAAGTTATTCTTCATGCTTGAATTTCTCACTTATTTCAAGAAGAATAGAAAAAGTACTATCAAAGAAATCAACGCCATCATACACAAATTTTTCCTTAGCTTAAATTTGCAACAATGATCTCCTGACAAAGGTCTGATATATAAATGTAATATAAATTATGAGATTTTGGGATACTTTGATGCAAATTAAGCTAGATATGTTGATGATCAAAGATCTACTAATGGATATTGTACATTTTTGGGAGATAAACTTGTTGCATGGCATAGCATACATAGCAAGAAACAAACCCCAAGATCTAGTGTTGAAGAAGAATATCTAGCTCATATTGTGAGTGAGCTTTTGTGGCTGAAGTTTCTTATGTTAGAGATGTGATTCTTGGTAATAAAGGCAATAAATATATATTGTCATAATCAAGCTGTCATTTATATTGCTAGCAATCTAATGTCTCATAAGAGGACAAAAGAACATAGAAAGAGATAATAATTTTGCAAGGGATACTACATAAAAAAAGGAAGACGTGAGGACTCCCTTGTGAAACCTATCAATTAGTTGGTCAATGTTTTTATGAAGCCTTTATTTAAGCCCGCCTTATCTAATGGTGTTACAAGTTGGGGTTAAGTGATATTTATACACCTCCATCTTGAGGGGGAGTGTTAGAAGAGAATATGTTATTTTAGTAATCAGGTGTTAATGGAGGTATTCTTGTCCTTAAGACTTTATTATTATTAATAATATTATATAAGAGGGCAGACCTGGAGTTGTACATGAGACTACGGATATAAGTGAATCAAGCTTACTCGCGAGCTACTCAAACTTGACTTAACTCAATTCTACTTGAGTTCAAGTTCAGTTCAAGCTACTCGAGTATTTTAAGAAGTCGAGTTCGAGCTCAGTAAGCCTAACTAAGCTTTTTAGTTTTATTATTTTTATATTATATATGTCAAATATTATATATTTTATAGATATATTTAATATTCTATGTACATTATATATATTTATTTATGTATTTAATATTAATTTATAATCGAATCGAGCTCGAGTTTTATGAACTTGTAGCCGAGTCGAGTTTGAGTTTAACAATTATGAAATCGATCAAACTCAAGTTGAGTTTCAAGCTTAACATTTTCGAGTCGAGCTCAAGTTTTGTGAACTTGTAGCCGAGTCAAGTTTGAGTTTAACAATTATGAAATCGACTGAACTCAAGTTGAGTTTCAAGCTTAACATTTTCGAGTCGAGTTCGAATATTTACTATGTCGGAACTTGGCTTGACTCAACTCAAATACACCCCTAATTCATAGACTCCAAGGAACTACAACCCAATTTTTCTTCTTTTTCTCTTCCTCTCCTTTTATCTTCTCTCCTCTCCTCCATCTCTAACTTTACAACAAGTATCATTGAAGTCACTCCTACATCTCAATTTATTAGACTGAAGTGGACGTTCTACTTGTTGGCTCTCTTTCATTTATTCTTCTAACTATGTTTAGGAAAGGAAGGTTTCTTGGAATAAATTCATCAGTTTCTCACAATAATTTAATTTTACTTTCCTTGGTCGATGCAAGGAGACTCTAATGCTGTGAAGGATATTTCTGAATAGTAATTGCCTAATCTCAGCTCCTAGCGTGGTAGACATGGAGAACTTCAAGAGTTCTCTTTTCATGTTGCCGAGTTCTCTTTCTCAGATTGGCCTAGATGACTTCCCAACCCTCTCTTAACTTGGTCCGATAAAAAGGAGGTGGGATTGATCTTTAGGAAGTTAAGAGTTGTAGCTTCTCAAGTCTTCAATAAAGCCTATCCTAACCTCGTGGTAGATTTTTATTCTCCAGGATTTTATGATCATTGCCCTTCTATTGTTAGTTTCTGTACTGCAAGTTCAGATAAGGGAACTATGGTTCCCTTTGAATTTCTGAACTGCTGGGCATCCCATCCTGAGTTCTTGGATATTGTTAAGGAAACTGGGACCTCCAGTTCTGTTGTTGGCACTCCAATGAACTGCTAAAAATTGAAGTTTTCTAAAAAGGTCTTAAGGGGTTTTTGTAAGGATCCCCTTTCTAAGATTGGTGATCATAAAATTCACTTGGTCAAGGCTGACATGGAAAAGGCTCAGCTCAACTCAACCTGCCAAATACTCCAGACTTCATAGACATTTCCACAGCTAAAACAAAACAGGAAAGGTACTTGAACCTGCTAAGAGCTTAGAAGAAATTTTAAAGCAGAGATCTAGGATCTCTCACCTTGGCAGTCATAGTAGACGAAGGAAAACCAAGCCTCAAATCAGGTTTTTATTGGATGCTGACTGGGAACAAAATTAGCTCTTTCGAGGGTATCAGAGAAGAAATCCTATCTTGTTACACAGATTTCCTTGGTTCTCAAATCAAAACCCTGATATTATCCACTGCAATCAGTCCTTAAATGACTTTCTCAACTTTAAATAGTATGAAAAGGAAAAGGCCCTTCTTGGTAAGCCTATTCATAAAGTTGAAATCAGGAAGGCTGTATTTTCCTTTCCTGTTGATAAGGTTAGTGGGCCTGATCAATATTACACTAAAATTCTTTGAAGTTTGCTGAAAGTTTATTGAGAAGGATTTGGTAGATGTTGTTTATTCCTTCTTCAGCAATTCGAAGCTTCTAAAGCAGGTCAATATTCTATAATGCACACCTTGGTTCCTAAAGTCAAGAACACTACATATTATTCAGATTTTAGACCAACAGCTTGTTGCAACCTGCTACCAAGGTTATGGCAAATAGGTTAAATTTGCCATCATTTTTTAACAGAAACCAGACTGCTGTTATAAAAGGGAGATGCATCCAAGTTAATATTCTTCTTGCTCAAGAACTGCTGCAACCATTCCAACATTGGAGCTTCCAATCGAGCCTTAAAGGTAAGATTTTAAAAAGGCTTTCGACTCTCTGGCTTGGAATTTATAATCCAGATTCTTCAAGAAATAGACAGTCCTTCAAATTTCACAAGTTGGGTAAAGGAATGTGTTACCACTCCATGCTTCTCTGTTTACATCAATGGTTCTTTAGAGCGGTTCTTTAAGGGTGAGAAACAGGTTAGACAGGGGGACCCATATCTCCCTATTTATTTGTCTTGGTGATGGAAGTTCTGGAAAATATTCTGCAGAAGGACTCCCCTCTTATGGTGAACTCATATATCATAGTAAATTCAACAAGCCAAAACTCACCAATCTATGCTTTGAAGATGATCATTTAATCTTTCCTCATGGCGATCTTAGTTCTGCAATAAATATAAAGGACACATTTAACAATTTTTTTCATCTTATCAACGCTTCAAGCCAATCCTTCTAAATCTTAACCAAGGTCTTAAATTTCGATTTCGACTCAAATTTCGAAGCTCCGAAAGTACGGAAATTTTTATTGAAATTTCGATTTCAATTTTAAAAAATAATGGAAATTAGTAGTAAAGCATGGAATTCTTTAATGAAACTTTAAAAATAGTTGACAGACATAATAATATAACTAATATATTACAAGTTAAATACATTTATGTTGTATAAGAAGTGGAAAAGTAGTAATACAATATGTGTATCAAATATATTTATAAAATAATGTGCATTAAACATAATCTCAGTTAATACAAATAAAATTCATAAATCCTTTAAATATTATTTATTATACAAATAATGATAATTTAGACATGAATGGCTAGATAAAATGTCATTGTAAGTATATTTTTTCATATTATTTCAAAAGCCTTTGTAATAATTGTTTTGTTTCAATAAAAATGTAAAACTAATTAAGAGAGGACTTTCACTTCTCTCCTAAACCTCTCATTTGGATTCCGAGGAAATTTCATTTTATAGTTAAAATTTTGATAAGTTTTGCTATAATTTTGAGATTTCGATAAATCTTAGATGATTCGTTGAAATTTCGATGGAAATTATGTAAAGCAGAAATCGACTGCCATTTTGATTTCAAGGGTGACGGAAATCAGAAATTTTGACAGAAATTTCAACAATTTCATGGAAATTTAAGACCATGATCTTAACTACTCATTTTGGGGATTTCTGATCTTGAAAGGCAAACAACTATTTGAAACTCTTGGGGGTTTCTGAGGATTTGCTGTTTGTTAGGTGTCTGGGTCTCCCCTTAGTTACTAAAAGGGTGAGTAAAGGTGATTGCACTGTCCTTATGGGGAAATTTTCTTCAAGAATCATTTTTCTTCTTTTATGTGGATAGAAATATATATTGTTAGATTACCACTTACTCTAAAAGCTTAAATTGTTAGGTTGTAGGCCAACAATGTATATCAAGCTTTAACATATAAATATATATGAAGAAAATAAGAATGAGAGCGGGCCTTGGATCAATAGTAAAATTGCTCCTTTATGACTAGATAGGTCACATGTTTGAGTCCAAGGAAACAGCCTCTATGCATAAAAGCAGGGGTAAGGCTGCGTACACTGTGATAACCCTCACCCTACCCTCCCAAGGTGGGGAGCTTTATGGCCTAGGGATGCTCTTTTATATGAAGAAAATAAGAATGTATAAAGACAATGAAAGATCCTCAAAAAACAAACAAAATACACAACAACAACAACAAAACCAAGCCTTAAGTCCCACTAGGTGGGGTCAGCTATATGAATCCTTTTCCGCCAATTTATGCGATCATGGACCATTTCTTTTTGTTAACAGAGACAATTCAGGCAATTAGGCTGTAAATATAATTCAGGCTATTAGGCTGTAATTAATGCTGAAAATCTGACAGCATTTAACAGCTGAAAATCAGGCAATTAGGCTGTAAATAATGCTGAAAATCTAGCAGCATTTAAGTGCTGAAAATCAGGCAACAACTATGTAAATCTCTTCTATATAATGAACGCAAACCTGATGGAAAGGGCATTCAGACCAAAATTAACATGGTATCAGAGCCCTTCTTCTAATTCCGTCGTTTTGGTCTTAATCACTGGGTGCGATTCTCATCGCTTTTTTTTTTTTCCTCTCTCGGTTTCAGCAAGTTCTTTCTTGCTTTTCATGGGCGTTGACCTTCTCTGTGGTGTCCACTTTGGTGGATTGAGTATTTTTTGGGGCTGCCAGAATTTTTTTTTTAGTTGCGCATGCTGTCCTTCATTGCGGGCTACTCATCTCGGTGTTTTTCTCGTGGTGGCTGCACATCTTTGTGGCTGTCAGCAGTTTTTGTGGTGGTCAGCAGCTTCGACGACTCCTGGTGTGATCGACGAAGGTGCTGTGTTTCTTCCTCTTCTGTGTCGTTTTTCACACAAGGCAGGCATTTCGAGTTAGGCTTCTGTGTTTGATCTAGGCCTCCTGTGTTTGATCTAGGTTTTTTATTTCCGCTGGCTTTTGCAATCTAGTTGTGTCTGTGGACCTCTTATTATTTGGATTTGGACCTGATTTGAGTAAGGCTTGCCGTTTATTTGGTTAACTGCTTGGGCTTTTTTTTTTTTTTCAGTGCCTTTCATCATGTCTATTGAAAAGACTACTGTTCAATTTACTAGAAAGAGTTTCTCTACGTGAGAATTCCAATTTAAAATGTTCTTGAAAGGGAACGAATTATCAAATCATATTGATAGTTTTGCTCAAGTTCCCACTGATGAAAAGGAATTTGCACAATGGGAAGTTAAGGATGCTAAGGTGATCTCTTGGCTGTTGGGGATGATTGAGTCTCACCTTGTGACCAGTCTTCACTATTTTACTACGGCTCAGGCTATGTGGGATTATCTCCACCGTATATACCACCAAGATCACAGTGCTCGGAAGTTCCAATTGGAGTTCGAAATTAGTAATTACAATCAAGGTAATATACCTATTGAACAATTTTATTTTGGTTTTATTAATCTTTGGAGTGAGTATTTTGCTATTGTTCATGCTAAGGTTCCCCCTACGGCGCTCGTGACTCTTCAAGCGGTTCATGCTAAGAGTCAACGCAATCAGTTTTAGATGAAACTTCGACCTGAATTTGAGCTTGTTCGAGCCAATTTATTGAACCGTAATCTGGTTCCTTCTTTGGATATTTGTTTGGGGGATTTATTGCGTGAAGAACAGTGGTTATCCGCTCAGATGGGTTTGACTTTTGAGAAGTTATTTTCTGAGGCTGTAAATGCAGCATACGCAGCACAAGGGAGAGGGAGGAACAAGTTGCAATGTTTCAGTTGCAAGGAGTTTGGTCATATTACTTATAACTGTCCTAAGAAAGTTTGTAACTACTGCAAGAAAGAAGGTCATATCATCAAAGACTATCAAGTGCGGCCTCAAAATCACCAATGCCAAGCTTTTCAGGCTGCTGTTCAATCCTCTTCTTCTTCTTCTGCGCCACCCACTGTAAGCTCTGACTCGTCTATTCTCACACCAGCAATGGTCCAACAGATGATTGTGTCTACTTTTATGGCCTTAGGCTTGCAAGGTACGGCTTCTAACTCAACTTCTTGGATTGTTGATTCAAGCGCTTCTAATCATATGACTAGTAATATGACGGGTCTCCATGGTGTTTGTAAGTATAGAGGCACGCAAAATATTCAAATTGCTGATGGCAATACTCTTCCAATTACTGCTATTGGTAATTTGAGCTCTTCAAGTTTTTGTCTCTCCTAGATTGTCTACCAATTTGATTTCTTTTGGACAATTGGTAGATAATAATTGTGATGTTCATTTTTCTCGTGGTGGTTGTCTTGTGTAGAATTAGGTGTCGGGGACGGTGATCGCAAAGGGGCCTAATCTACAGTTTTCTATTCCTAATGTTGTTTCTCTTGGTTGTACGGCTACTGCCAATAATAATGAAGTCTGACATAAGAAATTGGGTCACCCTAATTCTGTTGTCTTGGCTCATCTTATGAAACATGGTTTTTTGGGCAATAAAGATTCATTTTCTTCTTCTCTTGTATCTTTTGATTGTGCTACTTGTCGTCTAGGTAAAAGTAAAACTTTACCTTTTCCTACGCATGGTAGTCATGCTTCTAATTACTTTGAGATTGTGCATACTGATGTTTGGGGTGTGAGTCCTATTATTTCTCATGGTCAATATCGTTATTTCGTGACGTTTATTGATGATTATAGTCGATTCACTCAGATATATTTTCTCCGCTCTAAAGCTGACGTGTTTTATGTCTTTCAAAAATTTGTTGCGTTTGTTGAGACACAGTACAGTACTTGTATCAAAACTTTTGCGCTCCGACTCAAGGGGGGAGTACATATCTCATTCTTTTCAGACTTTTCTTTAGCAAAAAGGGATCATTTCCCAGTGTTCTTGTCCTTATACCCCTCAACAAAATGGAGTTGCTAAGCGTAAGAATCGTCATCTCTTAGATGTCGTTCATACTTTGTTGATTGATTCTTCTATACCTTCTAGTTATGGGGAGAAGCTTTATCTACTGCTGTCAATTTGATCAATCATTTGCCTACTGCCACTATAAATTATGATTCTCCCTATTTTTGATTATTTGGCATATCTCCTAAGTATCAATCCTTTCATACATTTGGGTGTGTTTGTTTTGTTCATCTACCACCTGTTGAGCGTCACAAGCTTGCTGCCCAGTCTATCACATGCGCCTTTATGGGATAGAGTCCTATTCAAAAAGGATTTGTTTGTTATGATGCTCATGCAAACAAATTCTAAATCTCCTGAAATGTGATTTTCTTCGAAAATCAATATTTTTTTTAGTCTCAGATTATTTCTGATACTTCTATTACTCTTCTTCCCGCTTTTGATGACGTGTCTTCCTCTATTGAGCGATTTAATCCAGGTGTGGTGTATCATCGACGTCTTCCTCCTTCTTCAATGCCCTTTCCAGACACTGATCCGTCATCTAATTCTACGATTCCTTGACGTTCCACCCGGTTTACACATCCACCGCATAGGTATGATTTTCCTCATACCTCGCTTACTACCACTCTCGATATTGTTCATGCTCCTCACTCATATACTCAAGCAGCCAGCCAAGCATGTTGGCAGCAGGCCATGCAAGAAGAAATACAAGTTCTTCAAGATAATCACACTTGGAATCTTGTGACTTGTCCCTTTGGTGTCAAACCCATTGGTTGTAAATGGGCGTACTCAGTCAAGTTTCGGTCTGATGGGTCACTAGACAAATATAAGGCCCGTCTCGTGGCTCTTGGGAACCGGCAGGAATATGGTATTGATTATGAAGATACCTTTGCACCTCTTGCCAAAATGACTACTGTGCGGATTATCTTGGCACTTGCTGCATCGCAAGGGTGGTCTCTCCAGCAGATGAATGAGAAGAATGCTTTTCTACATGGGGATTTGAAGGAAGAAATCTATGTGTCTCCACTCCCGGCATGTTTGCTACACCTTCCTTAGAGGTTTTTCGGCTACGCCGGTCCATGTATGGACTGAAATAGGCCCTGCGTGCATGGTTTGATAAATTTCGCTCTACCCTGCTTGCTTTTCATTTTACTCTGAGTCAATTTGATTCCTCTCTTTTTCTTCGCAAGACTTTTGGAGAAATTGTATTGCTTCAGGTATATGTTGATGACATTGTAATCACTAGCTCTGATACTAAGTTAATTAAGCAGCAATTACAACAGCATCCCAAGGCCTCTTTTCACATAAAAGATCTTGGTCTCCAGCAGTACTTTCTTGGCCTTGAAGTTCAACTTACTCCAACTAGCATGTTGTTACACCAGCACAAATACACACAAGAAGTGATTTAATTGGCTGGTCTCTGATCGGATAATTTTGTTCTTACTCCCTTGGAGGTAAATCTTAAGCAGTCAAGAGGAAGGCGAGTTTCTATCAGATCCATCCTTGTATTGGCAGCTTGTTGGGAGTTTGAACTACTTAATGATTACTCGTCCTGATATTTCTTTTGCTGTGCAGCAAGTCAGTCAATTTATGCAAGCTCCTTGACATCTTCATCTAGCCGCTGTTCACTGCATTATCCGATATCTGAAGGGCACCTTTACACATGGGTTGTTCTTTCCTAAGGAATCTTCCTTACAGTTGGTGGGGTATAGTGATGCTAATTGGGCCGAATGTGCAGATACTCGTTGCTCTGTTACTGGCTAGTGCATGTGCTTAGGCAATGCACTCATTTCTTGGAAGAGCAAGAAGCAAAACAGAGTTTCCAGTCCTCCACTAAGTCTGAGTATCGTGCTATGTCTTCCGCATGCTTTGACATCACATGGCTTCGTGGGTTTTTGGGTGAACTTGGTTTTTCTCTGCTTCATTCCACTCCTCTTCATGCTGAAAAATACTAGTGCTATTCAGATCGCTGCTAATCCTATCTTCCATGAGTGTACGAAACATATCGAAGACGATTACCATTCCATACATGAATCCTAAATGAGTGATTACTCTTCCTCACATTTCCACCGAACATCAAATTGCAGACATATTCACTAAAGCTCTTTCTCGGCACCGGCATCAATTCTTCGTTGACAAATTGATGCTTCTTGATATATCGACATCAATTCGAGGGGGGATGTTAAACAGAGATAATTCAAGCAATTAGGCTGTAAATATAATTTAGGCAATTAGGCTGTAAATAATGCTTAAAATCTGGCAGCATTTAAGTGCTAAAAATTTGGCAACAACTATGTAAATCTCTTCTATATAATGAAAGCAAACTTGATGGAAAGGGCATTCAGACCAAAATTAACACTTTTTACAGATTCAGGGATATTAAATCCTTACTCACTATATCCTCCCAAGTTATTTTAGGTCTACCCCTACCCCTTCTACTGCCCCCCATAATAACTAACTCACTCTTCCTCACTGGCGCACTATGTGGCCTACATTGCAAGTGTCCATACCATCTGAGTTGTCCCTCCCTTATCATATCTTCTATAGGAGCTACACCTAACTTACTGCGAATATGTTCGTTCCTTAATTTATCTTTCAATGTTATACCACTCGTCCATCTAAGCATTCTCACCTCAGCAACTTTTACTTTTTGGATATTATGTTTCTTCATCGCCCAACATTCTGATCAATATAGCATAGTTGGTCTTATAACTTTCCTATAAAACTTTTTTTAAAATTTTAAGGGTATTCTACGATCACAGAGCACACTTGAAGCACTTCTCCATTTTACCCAACCTGCTTTAACTCTATGTATCACATCATTTTCAATTTCTCCTTCAGCTTGCATAATAGATCCAAGGTATCGAAATCTACAAGTGTCATTTATTTTTCATCATCAAGTTTAACTTTGTCTCCAATATTCCTCCTACCATTACTGAAATTACATTTCATATATTCTGTCTTATTTCTACTTATTTTAAAGCCTCTAGATTCCAAAGATACTCTCCATAATTCTAACTCGGCCTCTACTCTGTCCCTAGTTTCATCAATTACTACAATATCATCTACAAACAACATACACCATGGAACCTCATTTTGTATACTCTTAGTCAGTTGGTCCATCACTAAAGCAAAAAGATAAGGGCTCAAAGCAGATCCTTGATGTACACCTATGATGATTGGAAATTCTCGAGTTTCTCCATCTATAGTCCTTACACTAGTCATTACTCCATCGTACATATCCTTAATGACATCAGTATACCTACTACATACACCCTTTTTTTCTAAAACCCAGCATAGAACTTCCCTAGGTATCCTATTATATGTTTTCTCAAGGTCAATAAATATCATATGCAAGTCCCTCTTCTTTTCCCTACACTTTTCCATTAATCTTCTATAAAAAAACAAAATAAAAACAAAATAAAAAACAGAAAAGGCTAATACAAAAATAAAACCAATACTAAGTTAAAAGAGCCAACCAATCCCAACGTATATCAGCAAATGCTACCAAAACACCAGACATTGAACACTCAACTAGATGCTAAAAATGCAATATGGTCCAAAATCAAATCCACAAAAGACCCATGATTTCAAAGTGCAGGCATTTATCTCCACCCAAATAACCTTAATACCCACAAAATTGGAACATCACCACAAGGTCTATATATCTTTACGCCTTCCAAAACTTCTAAAATCAACCATCAAGAAAGCCTCCAAAAAACAAGGGCACCCAACACTCTCTTGGCAAACCAAAAAGGTGTTGTTCCATAGCTTCCAAGCTACAAGGCAAGGTAAGGCAAGAATAAATGAGCTTGATGCACATCACTATCATAACACATAATACAGACATCTGGGGATAAAGCTCTACATGGTCTTCAAACCTATAGCAAGACATTGGTGTTAAACCTACTAAGAATGGCGATCCACACAGAAGCCTTTACCCTTACAGGGACTTTTGCTCTCCACAATCCAGTGGCAAGGGGAAAAGAATGAAAAACCTTATTTAGATGAGCATAGAAATTTTTACAAGAGAAAACACCCGAATTATCTAAACACTAGGTCCTAACATCCTTGTGATGAAATTGACAAAAAGAATCCAACAATCCCAAGAGAAGGAAGATTCTCAACCTCCTTATCATTAAGATGGCAATGAAAGTAAAAATCCCAAAAAACATGATGCCATCCAAAACAAGAAAAGGCGAGAAAGGAGCATAAGGATGCAAAGAGAGACATAAAATGGGGGGAAAAGCAACAAACAAGTAACCATGCCCAATCAAATATCCTTCCAAAAATGAACTATGCCCGCATGTCCCACGTCATATTCAATACAAGGAAAGAACAAAGAAGTTACATGCGAGATGAATTTAGAAGGCTCACAAGTGAAATTGTATGTATAAGGCATCCTTGATCCCTATATTAACCCAATGCCAAAGAAAATTGGTTTCAAAAGAAATCCTCCATAACCACCCACAAAGCTTACTTTTAGACAACAATGACCAAATTATTGAGAGCCAAGCCATCCTTGTCATGTCCCTATTTTGGCACATGACTAGTCATGACTCCATCTAAAATTTGATGGAGGCACTTGGCCCAGACAAGGATTTATTTTGCTCAACCGTCCTTCAAAAACAAGTTAGAAACCAATTAACAGTGAATATTTGTTGAAAACACAAGATACATCCATATATTTTATAAAGCAACGAAACATGTTTCATTCCTAGTGACAAGCTCTTTACATTGGGTTGTGCTTTACAAACAACATCTTTCACACTTCCTAGTCTACATACATAACGGCAAACCGAATACATGCTTGGCAATCTCTTGGAGAACTTCATAAGTAGGCCTCTCCTTCAGTTCAAACCTAAAATTATTAAGGAATAGGGTGAGCAACCATGAGCTTATAGACATTCTTAATTCCCCCTTGTTCAGATAAGGATTTCAACACTTTAACATATGATTTCTTATATGTATGCATAATCACAAGGTGCATGAAAACACTTTTTATTATAAGAAATACGCATGAACAAGCTCTTTATTCTAAGAAATCTCTTCATTTAAAGTTACTATCATAAAACATCCATATAACATGCATTTACACATTTTTTTTTCTAACATAGCAGTCTTGTCCCAACTAAGTGCACATTTTATCTCAAAAAAGTGCCAAATTCTAGCTTGGCCAACCACTGCCTAGTGCGGAATTACCCTCGAGTGCCAAATTCTAGCTTGGAAACCACTATTAACACAAAAATACCCTCTAGAGGTTTAGGGCCTTTTACCCAAGGGAGACACAATCCCTACTTGCTCAAATTCCATCATATCACAGCCACAAACAACCACATAGTGCCAGTTATTTCACACAATAGCAATTCAACATATGCATACACAAGCTATGCCATAGAGAGTAAAGCCATCATATTATGAAATGAATATTTATCACATGAAAAATTCCCAACTAGACAAAAAATGCAGCTATGATTACCAAAGAGAACATATATGAAGCCATATCAAGTAACTAGGGGAAAAAACAAGCTTAAACCTTCCTTATTTAGATTCAACTCCATGCAAGATTCTATTTCTATTTCCTTTGAACACCTACCTTGACTTTCAGCTTCTTCAAACTCAGTTTATGTTTCCCTCTGAATTTCCTGTATTTCCTCCTGATTTTCTCTGAATTTCCCTGATCTTCTGCAGAGTTATCTCTCTCTCTCTCTCTCTCTCTCTCTCTCTCTCTCTCTCTCTCTCTCTCTCTCTCTCTCTCTAGAACTAGGGTTTACAGCAAGAGTTTGTGGTATCCTTCTGTGTTAAGGCTGCTCTACAGGGCTGGAAAGGTCAAGACAACAGCTACTTGCTGCCAGCTGCTTGCCAAGTGTCTCCTAGGCTGGAAACATTGCAGGACTGCAGCAGCTGGTGACAACAAGGGTCCTGCAGTGATGTATCTGTGCGCTAGATGTCGGCTGCTGGTTTTCAGAGCCGCCAGGGGGCTGCTGCTGGTTTGTAGTGCTGCTAGGTGTGTCACACCTGGTTTTAGCATGCCCCATCCTATGTCTTTTTTTTTTTTTTTAATCTTTGCCCCATCTCTTATGTTGTTTATATTTTAGCATATCCCTCATAATTTCCTTCCTTCTAAGCCCCTTCTTCCACTAATAAGTCGAACAGAATTCCAAATATCAGTTAACAAAACTCAATTAGTGAATAGTATGGCTAGTATGAACTTGTTGAATGAAAAACAAAGCAAGTAATGCTAATTTAATAGAGTAGCTTAAATTTATTGTGGCCTCAAAGGTATGGTTATCACACTCCTCCTCCCTAGACCTACCAACTTGCTCCCAAGTCCCACCTCAAAAGATGATCCCTCTCCTCACCCCACCATAAAAATAAAAAAAAAACCAAAGAAAATCCAACATAGTCCTCTCAAACTCAAACAAAGAAAGGAGATACAAAGGGGTTGAGAAGACGCACACCTCTTTAAGTAATGCAATCCCCCTAGGGAGAAGAACACACCGTTCCACCCATCTAGATTGTCGGTTTTCTGAGGAGGATCGTCGGTCTTGCTCTTTGGATCCTTTGGGGGTTTATTTTTGCAAATTTATGACTAGATCCACTTCTTTATTTCCACTATATAAATCCATATGGAAGGCCAAAGTCCCCTCTAAAATCAAGGCTTTTATTTGGTTGGTTGCGCTTGATAAAATTAACACCATTAACTTGTTGCAGATCAGAAGATCTGTGAAGGCTCTCTCTAGATGTTTGTATATTTTGCTTTAACTATTTAAAATATGTATCGCATCTTTTTATAAACTGTGATTATGCTTGGAGAATGGAGGGCATGGATTAAGTTAATTGGTTTGTTAGGTGAATGTTGGGCGACTTCAGAGACAGTGGAGTTTTGGCAGTTTCTTTTGCTAGGGAAAAAAAAAAAAGGAGGAAAGGGCAGCACTCTGTACATGCATTGTGGATGGAGTGTAATGCGTATATTTTTTAGGGAAGAAGTCGTCTTATTTACTGGTTTCGTAGAAGAAACATTATTTGGTTTCTCTTTGGTGTGTGGGTCATGGAAATTCTAAATGGGTGAGAATTTTAGATATTCAGCATGGCCAGCTGTATTTGCTTTGATTGTTAGATTGCGCTGGTTTTATTTGTTCTTTTTAGTTTTCGATTTTTCTCTGTTTTTGGTTGGATTTTTTCAGCCTTTGCTAAGGAGATGTCTTATTCTCCTGGTTGTAAATTCTTACTCTATGAATAAAATTCTTCTTTTTCTATCAAAAAAATAAAATAAAAAAAATAAGCACAAAGAAGAAAGTAGATGATAGGCAAACCCTACTCCAGCCTATCCATTTAGCACCAAATGCCTCCTATCTAAGTCGCTCCAAAAATTGCACCCCAACCTTTTTATAAGACTTCTCAAAATTCAGCTTAAAATTTAAAGCTTGCTTCTTACACCACTTAAAATCTTCCACGACTTGATTAGCTACAAGGACAGCATTCAAGATATACCTACCTCCCACAAAAGCCTCTTGAGAACTAGAAATGGTATTCCTTATCACCAATACAATCCCTATCACAATAACCTTAGCAATGATCCCATGAACACTTGTAGTCAAGCTAATAGGCCTGCAATCACCAACTCTCTTCTAGGGAGAACCACTTGTCCTCCCTTCTTGTACCTTCTGGTTCCAACGTTAATATAATTCTTTTCCTTATTGAGAAAAAAAAAATCACTAACTCTAGCAGAACAACCTTTGTCATAAACAAAGGTGATAAAAGTCAAATTCATACTCTTGGGAACAACCCCATAAACATTTCCTGAACACCTTAAACATATCTGCCCCAACTATATACCCAGCAATTAACAAAGGCTAAATTAAACCCATAAGGGATTTGCAGCTTTACCCTATCCATACGGACCATACTATTAGATTACCACTTTACCTAAAAGCTTAAGCTATAAGGTTGTGGGCCAACAATGTATATCAAGCTTTAACACTCCCCTGCACGTGCAGCCAGACAACATGTGGTGAGACAAACACACAATAAGTAACACCCATGATAGGGAACACAATGATTTTTTAAACACAACACAATAAACTCAGGCAACAAGACTAAAACCCAAGACCTCCTGGTAACTAACTATGGTACCATGTTGAGATTTTTTATTAAATGAATGACCTAACACAACGATAGGTCTCTCCCTCTACTTATAATGCATATCAAATACATTTTAATGACCAAAATACCCTTACTAACTCTCACTTATTAACATAACACTAACACTAATCATAATACTAAAAGAATTAATAACCATTAACAACCTTCAGCTAGAAGATCCACGATCAGGTACTGTATCTTTGTTGCTGGTAATTTGGTCTCTTGGAAAAGTAAGAAACAAACTGTAGTGGCCAAGTCAAGTGCTAAGTCAGAATATAGGTCATGGCTCACACTACATGTGAGCTTGTTTGGCTGAAAAACATGTTGGAAGAATTGCGCTTTCAACATCAACCTATGGAGTTGAGGTGTGATAATCAAGTTGCTCTTCATATTGCCTCTAACCTGATCTTCCATGAGCAAACAAAACACATTGAATTTGATTGCCACTTTGTTCGAGACAAACTTGTGCAGAAGCTCCTTACCGCCACGTGTGTGAAGTCTGATATATAGCTCGCTAATTTGTTTACCAAAGCTTTAGGGGGTGCTCATGTTCAAGGTCTTCAATTTTGGTCGAAAATTTCAAATTTCGAGGGGTCCTAAAAGGAAATTGAGATACAGATTCAAGTTTGCAGAAATTCGACCAAAATTTCGAGATCTCGGTAAATTTCAAACAAATTTTCAAAATTTTCAAAAATTTGGTTGTTCTTCCGAAATTTTCTGGAAATCAAGGGAAAAAAAATTTGGAGGGGGGAATTTTAGTGCTGTTATGAGTGTTCTCTGACTTTATTTTGCTTTTCCCACGTGATTGTGCAAGTTGTGCAACCCATGAGTGTATACAGTGGAAAAAAGAGATCTTGCAGAGATGCTGAACAGATTCAAGCCAATAATTCCACAAATTCATCAAAGGCTTAAGACCCTATGGGCTACCACTACACAAATTTTTTTCTATAAATTAGCTTCATGCAGCAGTAGGATACATACCTCTGGAACCTTGAGAAAAGCCTTCTTCTTCTTCCATCTTCAAACTTCAAAAAAAAAAACCTAGATTTCAAATTTCCAACTGCCTCCTGCCTCCACCTTCGAAGTTCGAACTTCGAAAAGCCCTAGCCTTCAGATCCCCTCCAATGCTCCGACCCTTCGACCCTCTACCTCTAGCCTTCGGCTTCACCCTTCACCTCCATTGTCATTGCAGACTCGTAGCCAGTAGCAAGAACTCCCATCACTGCAATCTTCCTCTCGACTAAGGCTCTCCCGGAGCTGCAAACAAGAAATGAGTCATACGACCCAGTCGAGAGACAATAGACTCAAGACTCGAATCCACTGTCCACCTCCACGAGCAGTAGCCAGCACCACGAAAAAAGAAAAGGCTGAACTGCAAGCCAAATTGGTGGTTTATGTTTTAAATTCTATGTTTTAACTTAAATATTATTTTTTATTTACTCAAAATCTCGCTTCTCCCCAATATATTTACGAGATTGCCCTCCTCTCCCATTTACCCCGTTAATCCTACATTGCTACTTGCTAGTAAATATAGTAAATACTAAATAGTAAGTTTAGTAACTAAATAAAATTAGAATAATTTACTAGTTATTATCTTATTATAGTATAAATTAATAAATTATTTCATTTATTTGAATATTTTAATTTCCAAAATTTATTAATTAATAGTAATTTTGTAAAAATTATCATTAATTTTGTAATTTTAATTTAATAATTTAATATTTCACTTAGTTATTAATTCATCTTTATTTAGCATCTAAATAAGTTTATTTCAAAATTGTAGAGTAACATTCAAATAATTTTTTTTTACAATTTAGAGTAATTTAACACCTAATCATTATAGCCTAGTAATTAAATAAATTAAAGTAATTTACTACTTATTAGCTTAATATAGTTTAAATTATTTCATTTATTCAACTAATTTAATTTCCATAATTTATTAGTTATTTTGTGCATTATCATTAAATTTCGTAAATTTAATTTAATATTTTAATGTTTGGCGTATTTATTAATTTTATATTGATAATAAAACACCTTAATAATTTTATTTTAAAATTTTTGATTAATTTAAAACGTAATTTTTTATCCATTGTAACCTTGTAAGAAAGTAAAATTATCTACAAAAATGTCTAAAGGAAGAAAACAAGATCCAGCATGGAACATGGGTAGCTGATGCCCAATGTAAAGAATGGATTTATTTACAAATACTGCGGAATACAAATGAAGGGTGGTAGTGCAACAAGATTAAAAATGCACTTAGCAAATTATGACACGCAACATAATATTAAATTCTGCGACAAAGTACCTCCAGAAGTTAAGCAGGAAATGAGAATTGTTTTAGAAATAAAAACAACAGCTAAGGCAAAGAAAATAGAAAGAATGGAGGAAATAAAAAATGAATTGCATGGGAACTTGATGCAACCACAACAAATTGATGAAGAGGACGATGTTGACAATATTGCATACCCGCCTGACATTTCTCCCTATGAAAGGTCTACGTATCATCAAGCATTCTATGCTTCAAAAGAGATGGAATGGGAAAGAGATCAATCTTGTAGGTTTGCAACTAACCAACAAGGAGGCAGTTCTGGGCTAGTAGTAGTGGAAGGCGACCTCCGATGAGGCGATCTCAAGGTGTGAGAGCCAAAAACAAAACCATATGAAATAAGGAATAGCTTCCCAAGAGGGGGGGTGAATTGGATTCTTTTAAATTTTAATGATTTTTAAGCTTTTGATTTTAATACCCATAAAACAAAATATATAAATAATAATCACACTTAAAAAATACTGAAATTTAAATTCACAAATGAAATCAAAGTAATTCAATCACTCAACCAAGAATATTAGAGCTTTTGTTGATTTCCCTTTAAGCTTTTAGTATGCACTTCACTTGATCAAGATTTCCGCAGATTAACCAATGTAATCCCTTTTGGGTTTCCGCAAACGGTTAATCAAAACGTACTTTCTAAATATCAAGTACCTTTGTTTCTTTCTCACTTAAAAAAAACCTGCAACCTACACGTTTAAACCATACAACAATAGCAAGTAAATAATATAAAGTAAAGCAGAGAGAGACACAAGATTTTTACGAGGTTCGGCTTCAACAAAACCTACATCCTCGCCCTTGGCAAAACACCAAAGGGTTCCACTATATCAATTCCGTTACTGGGTGGAACAACACCTGTTTACAACCACTCCTTCTGTTAGGCTAGAGCCTGCCCCTCCAAACGACAATTTGCTCGTTTAGTCCAACGATTCAACAGCTCTGAATCGTCTAAGAATGAAGATAAAGAAATTTTGTGTACAAAATACAACTCTCACAGTAGAGTTGATTAGTACAATAATCAGCACAATGATACTTCAAGGTAATTCAAATATAAAAGAATTTGAAACTCAATACTTAGTATGAATCACCAATATAATTTTCAAAAGATGAGAGATTCTAACTTTTGAAAACTTTGCCTCAAAGTATAAATTAGTAGCAAATCAGTAATTTGAACACAAGAGAGTTTTAGATCCTTTGAGAATTTTGAACGCTTGAAGATTGCTTGATCTAAAAACCTTTGAAGATTGCCTGATCTAAAAATCTTTTGAAGATTGCTAGATCTGAAAACCTTTTGAAGATTTTTGGATCTGAAAACCTTTTGAAGATTTTTGGATCTGAAAGCCCTTGAAGATTGCTTAATTTCAAAAACCTTTTGAGTATTGCTAAATCGTTATCTCATCAAAAAAACTTTTGAAGATTTGAGCTATTTATAGATGTTTAGAAGCCATTCAATTAGTCCCAAAGATTCCCAAAAATCGCTTCCAATTATTTTAAATTAATTATGTCCAAAAACGTGGTTTAAAAAATCTTCCCATTGAGAGATTTTGTGCCAACGTTCGAGTGGCAGTTGTCTGCCACAACTTGGCAGTCGCCTGTCATAGAACAAACTCTCAACACAGAATGCTGACAGTTGCTTGCCAGAACCAAGGTAGTCGCCTGGCTTGTTCACGCAGGCGCCTGATAGGTTTAGGCAGTCGCCTGTCTAGCTACTAATTTTTTGAAAAACTTCTTTCTTATTGTGGCAGTTGCCTGGCCCTTCAATATTTGAAAAAAAATTCCTCTTTCAAAAACTTTTCTTTTCATTGTTTATAAAAATATTCTCTAGAGTATATATATAAAAATATATTTTTGAATTTCTAAGAGCTTCAAACCAATTTATACTTGAAATTAACTTTGAAGTACTTACATTTAGATCATCCTTAAAAATATAATTCTTTGATCTTCAATCTTGTTCTTCCATCATCTTTGTGGTTTCAATCTTTTCTTTGAGCTTTTCACCAATATAACTTTATTCCACATGCTCATTGTAATCCATAAGCTTTACTATGTTCTTCAAGAATTCTTTGTGATCCATAGGCTTCCTTATGCACTTGAGCTTTGTCACTTTCCTGAAAAACTTACACTTGAACCATATTAAACACATCATTGATTTGTTATCATCAAAATAAAAATTGTAAGCCTTATTAGGCCAACACCATATATTTCAAAGCCTTCTCACTATTACAAATCAAACGCAGCAAAACAAAAAAGCTTGAAATTTTTTTTCAAAAGAGGTAAAATAAAAAAAGAAATGAATAGGTTGATTTCAAAGTTCTTTATATATGATAATGTTCCACCTGAGAAGGCAAAATCATCTCATTTTAAAAACATGGTATGGGGTTGCCAATCAGCTGGAATGGGAGTCAATCCACTGACACCCTATGAAATTAGAACAAAATAACTTGATTTAGAGGTAAAAGAAATGGAAGGCCATGAAGAATAAGTGAAGAAAAAGTGGGACACATATAGCTGCACTGTAATGTGTGATGGATGGACAGGCCCTACAAAATTATCCATCATAAATTTTATGGTTTACTCAAAAGGAAGCACAATTCTTCTAAAGTCAGTAGATGCTTCTGACAAAATAAAAGACCATGAATATATATATTCCCTATTGAAACATGTTGTGCAAAAGGTAGGAAAGCAACATGTTGTCCAGGTGATGACCGATAATGGCAACGCCTACAAGAAAGCAAGTCTAAAATTAATGAAAAAATTCAACTTTTATTGGACTCCTTGCGCTGCCCATTGTATAGATCCCATTTTTTAGGAGATCGGAAAAAGAGAGGCAATAAGCACAGTGATCTTGTAGGGGAGACAAATCACTAATTTTATATATAATCATGGATGGTTGCTTGCTAAAATGAGGGAGCAATGTCAAGGGGATATCGTGCGTCCAGGAGCCACATGATTTTCTACAAACTACATTGCCCTTGATAAAAAAAAAAAGGGTAGGTTACAAAAAAAAAAAGTAGGTTTAAAATCTCTATTCACATCTGATGAATGGACTAAGCATGCTCTTAGTCGAACAAAATTGGGTAAAGAAATTGAAAGGACGGTTCTTAACCATCAATTTTGGGATAAAGTGCAAACTTTTGTAACATTTATGAGCCTATATATTGAGTATTGCATATAGTCGATAGTGAAGTGCGGCCAACATTAGGAGTTGTGTTTGAAGCAATAAAGGTGATGAAAGAGGCCATTGAAGTAGGTGCAAGAAGTGCAGGATGGGTTCTCAAAGTAATCAATGACCGGTGGGAAAGAACCCTTAAACATCCTCTTCATGCAACAGGTATAAAATATTTATAAATTTCAAGAAATTCATAAATCAAATTACTCATTACATTTTTATATTTTACTTTATTTGATTGAAAGCTTATTTTTTAAATCCAAAATGTCAACATAAAGAAGGTGTTGGGGAAGATCCTTATTTTTTGGATTCAATTAAGTTTTTAACACCCTTGAGCCACATTCCTCTGGCCTGGATCAAATTGGAAATGAGGTATATTTTTAAAATAAAAATTAAATAAAATAAGTCTTAATCCATGTTTAATTATTCATTAACAATTTTGTTTTAAGATTATTCTATTTAGAGATGCTAAAAGAAGCTTCGGAAAAGCAGCTGCTTAGAGCAACCATAGCACCTGGTAAGTATTTATATACAAATGTACAATACAAAGTTACGAACTTCATATACAATCTACTAACTTATGTTATTAAAATATCTTGCACAACTGATTGGTGGATGATGTATGGATCAAGTGTTCAAATCCTAAGGAAGCTAGCATTGCGCTTTTTGTCACAAACTGCATCTTCATCAGCTTGTGAACGAAATTGGAGCACATTTGCACTTATTCACACAAAGCAAAGAAATAGACTAGCCTACACTAGACTTTAGCAGCTTGTTTTTTGTTATTACAACATGAAACTTTGAATAAAAGATATGGAGGCCGAAATGGACAAAGTGACTGAACAAGATCCCCTGGACCTTCTTGACATATCAGTTAAATTGGGTGATGAGGATGAGTATCCACTTTTCCAGTGGATTAGACCATCCCATCTTAATGAACGAGAAGGAAGTCCCCACGCACAAATGGCCAAACATGCACGAGATAACTTTGGCATTGATGCTAATCAGGTGATGGTAGAAGAAGTAATATCTAGTAGTGATGATTCACTAATGAATCTTGGGTCTAGATATGGAGCTTCATCCACTATGCCCTCTAGTGGTGATGATGTTAATGACGACGACAATGCTAGTGGTGAAGGATCTAACCCTAGCGGTAGCAATGGGCAAGGTGCTGATGGTGGGGACTATGGAGGAAATGAGGGATGACAAGATTATAGACCAGAAGTGGAATACACACATCCTCCCCAACTAGAAGATGAGGGTCCACAAAGAGAAACGTGTCCAATTGATAAGCAGTACAGTCGTAGAAAGGGAAAAGGGAAGATGCATCAAATAGAAAAGGATATCTTTTCCCTTAGTATGGAATCTATGAGTATAGGAATAGAGCATGACTCTAAGAGTTATAGTGGTTATGAATCTACACAGAACAGCTCCTCACAATCTACACATGGCCAACCGTTTTTGTATGCATATGAGCAAGCACGACAACATGGAAATTGGAAACTACATGCCTATGGGTATGAACAAACAGGCCAAGAATATGGGTATGACCAGTATGCAAATGCAAAACAATCCTATGGACATACACAATAAGTAGAACCTGCAAGAAGACATCCTAGTACATGAAGATCTTCTGGCCAAGTAGAAACTGCCATGAACCAGATGACTATGGAGGAGCATGAACAACACATGTACACCTATACTCAATATTTTGAAAATTATTTGACATGGAGTGATTATTGTAAACAATATATGCCATCTCAAAATCCCAATGATAGGGATAGGAGAGATGACTTTGAGCCACCAAGAAGTCCATGTGGTATTAGAACATTAAATGTATGATATTTATTGAAAATGTAGTTGTTTAAATGATAATTTGTTGCCTTAAATTATTAAAGGAATAGCTTCAAAACTTTATAATCATTTGAATGTTCTTCACTTCATAGTTTGTTTCGCGATATGCAGTTTAATATCCTACACACTAAAAACTTGTCATATATGCATTTTTTTTTTTAAGTATCCATATTAAGCATAATAATCTATTCTAATATTTCCTAAAGTTTTATTGTAAATTTCCATCATTTACTATAAATTTCCGTAATTTCTTTAAATCGAAATCGAAATTTCCATCAAAATTTCTATAAATTGAGACCATCGAAATCGAAATTTAAGTCCTTGGGACTTACTCATGTTAAATTTATTTGTAGCAAACTAGAAGCATATGATATCTATGTTCTAGCTTGAGGGGGAGTGTTAATGGTTATTTGAGTCTTTTTTGTATTATTATTAATGTTAGTGTTATGTTAATAAGTGAGAGTTAGTAAGGGTATTATGTCCAATAGAAAGTATTTGATATGTATTACAATAGAGGGGGACCTACTATTGTAAATTTCAACACATACTATCAAAAATGGGGCACCAATTCTAACCCTCGATCAAAGTATAAAAGTTCTTCTTGTACAAATTTCTAGAGAACCCGATACTTTCCTCTGAATATCTGCATGATCCCTAAAGACAATACGCATCATATTACAACTCTTAAATCATACTCCTCCTATCTCTACCTACATCCGCACTATTAAAAAATCTAGAACTACAAATCCCCCTCCTTAGCCCACTTAATCTAACCTTTTTCCTCCAACTCATCTTCTCCTTCAACAATAAAGCTTCATACTCATTCTTAAGAGAGACCCTCCTAAGAGCTAGGTCCTCCAACATATTACCCAACTCATCCAAATGATCAATATTCTCCATCTCCTTCGTACTTTTAACCACAATCCCCAAAGACTTTCAGATTCCACTTTCAATGCCACCTTGAGATCTTTCAACCTCTTCATAAATCTAAACCCCTCCCAACCCTTACAAAATCTAGTATCTCAACAAAAGATAAAAAAAGGTAGGAAGATGAGAAACCCACATATTTTCAATATGGAAAGGACTGGAAACCCACCGAACTCTAGGGAACTCCAAACTAAGGGGAAAATTATACAAACTGGCCTTGATAAAATCTCTTGAGAAATGCTCGGAAAAAGCATCCTCTTACTCAACGCAATACAAAAATCATCTAACCGATGAGCCACCCCCAATCAATCAAGTAAACACAACATTGGCCAACAAAAAATTTCAGAGCCCACATTCCCCAATTAAAAAAAAAGGGCAGCCCGGTGCACAAAGCTCCCGCGTATGCAGGGTTCAGGGAAGGGGCGGACCACAATGGATCTATAGTACGCAGCCTTACCTTGCATTTTTGTAAGAGGCTGTTTCCACGCCTCGAACCCATGACCTCCAGGTCACATGGCAACAACCTTACTGTTGTGCCTGAGCTCCCACATTCCCCAATAAAATTATCAAAATACTACATACTAGAGGTAAACCGGGATCCTCCTAATTTCTCAACCCAAAAAATTTGTTGAAGATGGTGTTTTTAAAGAAGAGCAGAAATTTATGGAATTAACATTCCTTCTGCTCTTCTTTAAAAACACCATCTTCAAAAATATTAATTCCATCTAAGCCTTCTAAAGGAAGAGGCAGCATGTAAAATAAATCCTGAAGGTGATCAGTCAAAGAATCAGAAGAAAAACCATGCTGATCCCGGATTTGATCCAAAAGTAAGCCCCTATCACAACCAAAGTCACTACTATCTGCACTATCGTCATCCGAAACATCCCCCCATCTCTTACTATCCTTGCAGGTACTAGCCCTCTCACCAATTGGCTCCTCCACTACAATTAACCCACCTTTTGAATCTCCCTTAAGAATGGCTATTTCAATAGATGAATCTCAAGTTTCTTCGAGATGTTTCCTTATTTCAAAACCCTTTTGCACTTCCTTTCTCCAAACATAAACCTTTTGATCTATTTAATTATCTAAATTAGGTCTCTTACCATTTGATATTCCTTATGGACCCACAATAAAATCTTGAATTTCATTCTCATAATAATTAATATTCTTAGATGAATCTCCCCTAATTTCATTCTCAGAACCCTGCTCATTAGCATACTTCTGAACAGGAAAAAAATTACCCTCGATAATATTATTGGAATCTTTAGAAACCAGCCTTTCTATTCCTACCTCCTCCTCTTTTCTTTTATCAGAACAACTAATCCTCTCCTCTTGACCACCATGGTCTGATTTGATGCCGACCGAATCGCTGATGAAGTCGCAGCTTGCTTCTACTCTGAAGGAAGCTGAAGTCCTGCCACCAGATAGGATTTAGAAGAAAGACTATGGGCATCATTCAGATTGGGAGCCTAACTTTCAGTTTGACTATAAAAGCCAGTAGGAATAAGCTTTTGGGCCTGCCCATCCAGTTGGCCCAACTGAAGCTTAACCAGATTGCTTTCTTTCTCATTAAACAAACTCAAAGTAGGATCATGGGCCTCCTTAACTGAAATGCCCATCATCTGTTTTAAAAATGCCTACGTTGCTGTCAAAAAGCCAGCCCAGGTCTAACATTATTGTCAAAGAACCAGGCCCAACCCATCCAATCTTCATCACTTTGTCATCCAAGAAGGAAGCCCTAGCCACCTCTGAACTCAGCCCCTCAGCTGCCTCTGAACTCAGCCCCTCTTGCATCTTCCTCTAACAACAAACATACACCACCTCCATCTTACCCTTTGAAGTCGCACACGCACCAGCATCAACTCTATTACCTGAAACTATGCGACTCCATGAATGATTCTCAAAGATCTTGTTACTCCCTACATCATTAGAGACGGGATGAAGAGAGCTTACCAGAGCACTAAATGCTTCCCCAAATCGAAGCCACCCATCGCCTTTGGACCCTTCAGTAACAAATATAAAGTATCTCTTGCCTCTCCAACCAATGCCCTAATTCCAAGAACCTACCTGCCTTCATTGCATGAATCACCATCCATTATTCAGCAAAACCTACCTGATATCTTCAAACCCCCTTGCTTGACCTTCCATCAAGAGATGAAAATCCCTGCAAGAATAATATTGCAGCAGCCGATGAAAGTCTTACCCATAGATTGCATAGCTAATTCTTCTCAAGAACAAACAGAGCTACCAACTCACCCACTTTATCCAATCTCATATCAAAAGATTTCCCTCCGATCTAAACTGAACGAACCCCCACCATCAAAATTTACCAGCACCATGACAGAGCAGGATATCAATATGCAAGAAAAGACTAATTTTTTGCATGAGAGAAAACCATAGCAGAATAGTGTCAACGTTGGAGCACTGCTGGGGGAGCATCAGAACAATGATGGCTACATTCATAACCCTAGGGAGATTCGTGAGAGAGAGAGAAGTTGTTTCCTTACACACCACAAGTTGGCCCCAAGAAGCTCCCGAAGAAGAAAGAAATTCCCAATCATTAAAGCAAACACCCCAAAATACCCCTAAAGTTAGGAGGTGCAACTAACACAAATCCCATTGGTTGAAGCTATTGCTAAGAACCCATCATCCTTCAAGTGACAAATGCCAACCTGTGCAGATTCAGATAAACCACCATAACCTCCCCCTGTATCAACTTTGTTCTCGTTTGTAGATCAATCTTGGAGCATACTCTCCTACCTGCTTCAACTTCAAAATAATCATCATTTAGTATCTCTGTAGATCCAAACTGCCCATTAACCTGCTGCTCAGTAAAATCATCATATTATTCTCTTAGCTGATCAATAAGAAGCTCTTCATCCTCTTCAAATAAGCTACCCTTCTCTTTTTCAAACATATCTCCCTCATACCCTGCCACTTTAATGTCCTGGAGAACAACACCAACGAAGCCCATAAAGACAAGAAGATGGAATTCACTCAATCCGAAGCCTGAAACTTCTCATTCGCTTTCAAATCTTATAGAGAGCAAGTATACCAAACTTTAAATCTGATATTTTTCTTTATCCATATAGAAAAATTCATTAAAGGGCATCAAGGGGATGCCATCCAAGTACAAACAAAACAAAAAAGGTCCCCCAGCTCATCAAAAAAGTCAAGAATTACAAAAGAATCATTCAAAACAAGCCATTATGCCAGCTTTACATTAGCAATGCAACAGTCCTTATTTCAATCTGATCATCCTCCAGAATCTGAATAACTGACCCAAGACATGCACATTACCTTCATCGTGCCCAGCTATGATATCAATTAATCATTTCTGCTCCATGCTCCTGCGCCAAATCAGCAGCCTCCATAGCATCTGCATTGATAAATCTGACTTTCTTACCGAAGCCTTCCCAGGCCAAAATCCCCCTGAATCTGTTTTATTGACACCCAGCATAGGATCAGGGCCAATCAGCCCCTACAGCCTCCTGTTACAAGTCAGGGTAATGAATGGACTGTGCTGACTCAAAATAGCCTCCTCTTGGGTAACATAATGGACCGACTCACAGTGTACAGTGGGATCTACTGCATAAGGTTCTTTTTATTTAAATTGAACGCAGCAAACATAATGTTTTCAACAGCCACTTTAAACAGTCCTGTTGAGCATTCCGGCCTACTCAGGTTCAACTTTATTCCTCCTAAAATCAGTCATTAAAGAGTTAAGTAGAAGCTAAAATTATTTGTGGTACTGGATGGAACTCAATGGGGCAGCAAGTTAGTTGGATCAAAATTTGTAAACCATATCCAGCAGGGAGCGTGTATACTAAGTCGATTTTTGAATAGAGTGATGCAAATGCTTCTAAACTGCTCTGGCACATCTGTGCCTAACCCCTGATATGGATTTCTTGGATTTTAACAGATAGAAGTATTTGTGCTGTGAAACCCCCACGCGATGCTCATGAACTTGAAAGATCATCCTAATGGCAAAAGACCTGATGTACCCATGTATCATGCTTTCTATTGAAAATGGCAAAACCACTTCTCTTTATTGTGACAATTGGCAACCAAAGAGTCTTGCGCTGTATCACTATTGTCCTGTTCTGTCCATTGACTTAGTTTTCCTCTCAATGCTAAAATTCTGCCATTATAGCTAATTGATGTTGGAAAATAAGAAATTCTCAATTACTCGAGAAGACCTCATTTGTTGTGGACATGAATGGTGTCAGAGGTCGACACTATGGTGTCAAGGAATTTTCTCTCTTTGACACACACAGGGAGACATGCATGCAAGCAGACAGTATCAATACTCCCTGAGCCTTGAGAGATATTTTTGGCCTCCTGTTCACACTTGCATTGGACTCTAGAGGATTTAAGTAGTTATATTAGCTCCTTTTATGTTTTTATTCAGAAGTAGAAGAGGAAGAAGAATTTCATTGAGAAGTTAGAACCACCTATGAGGTGTCCCAACAAAATCCTAAATAGGTCAGCCAGAGATTATTTTATTATTCGTATGATTTAGCAGGCCAATGGGGAGATCATTCCTACAGTCTAGGCCCTGGGGATGAACTTAAATATTCAAAGAGTAGTGCTATGTTGCAAGTTAATTTTCTGTTTACAAGGATATGGAGAAAGCTCGAGGTATTAACAGTTTTGCTACATAACTTTTTCAGAAAGTAGGAAGAGATAGGGAGGAAATTTTCATAAAATTATTCGTATGCTTTGGCAGGCCAATGGGGAGATCATTCCTACAGTCTAGACCCCAGGGATGGACTTAAATATTCAAAAAGTAGTGCTATGTTGCAAGTTAATTTTCTGCTTCCAAGGATATGGAGAAAGCTCGAGGGAAGTTTTACCTACATAACTTTTTCAGAAAGTAGGGAGAGAGAGAGAGAGAGAGAGAGAGAGGAAATTTTCATAAAATCAATTCCTTAATCTATGCAATGAAGCAAACATCCATTCCTTTGGTTCGGAAGAAATGTGCGTACATGTCACCTTAAAGGGATAGACATGACCACTCCATAAAATATTGCCACACAAAAAAGAAATTGCATAAAGTCCTTCAAGAAGAAATCTCTTAAAACTTAACAGGTGTATCTATTTTATAAACTAAGAAACAAAACTTGGGAGTGTTTGACAGCCAACTTAAAAAAAAAGTAATTAAATAGGGTAATGTGATGTGAACTAGTAACGCTTGATATGAATTGTTGGCCCACAACCTAACAACTTAAACTTTTAGGCAAAACTAGAGAATTTTCAATCACCATAGGTGCACATCAAGGATCTACTTTGAGTCCTTATCTTTTTACTTTAGTGATGGACCAATTGACTAAAAGTATTCAAAAGGAGGTTCCATGGTGTATGTTGTTTGCAGATGATATTGTATTAATTGACGAAATTAGGGACGGAGTAGAGGTTGAGTTAGAATTATGGAGAGAAGTTTTGGAATCTAGAGGCTATAGGATAAGTAGAAATAAGACAGAATATATGAAATGTAATTTTAGTAATGGTAGGAGGAATATTAGAGACAAAGTTAAACTTGATGATGAAGAAATAAATAGCACTCGTAGATTTTGATACCTTGGATCTATTATGCAAGCCGAAGGAGAAATTGAAAATGATGTAATGCATAGAGTAAAAGCAGGTTGGGTAAAATGAAGAAGTGCTTCAAGTGTACTCTGTGATTGTAGAATACCCTTAAAATTGAAAGGGAAGTTTTATAGGACAGCTATAAGACCAACTATGTCATATGGATCGGAATGTTGGACGACAAAGAAACATAATATCCAAAAAGTAAAAGTTGCTGAAATGAGAATGCTTAGATGGATGAGTGGTATAACATTAAAAGACAAATTAAGAAATGAACATACTTGCGCTAAGTTAAGTATAACTCCCATAGAAGATAAGATAAAGGAGGGACGACTCAGATAATATGGACACTTGCAACGTAAGCCACATAGTGCACCAATGAGAAAAAGTGAGTTAGTTACTATGGAGGGTAGTAGAAGGGATAAGGAGTAGACCTAAAATAACTTGAGAGGAGATAGTGAATAAAGATTTAATATCCCTAAATTTGTCAAAAGAAATGATCCATGATCGCATAAATTGGCGGAAAAGGATTCATATAGCCAACCCCACCTAGTGGGACTTAAGCCTTGGTTTTGTTGTTGTTGTTATTGTTATGTGCAACCAGATTGTACGTGTGGGAGAGTGTTTAGGCCTGAATCCTGATATGATTTCATCTAACATGAACAAGGCACTCACCAAAATATGACGCAAACTCCTCTCCAAACTCCTACGCATAATAAGCCACCAATATTCCACTTATGCAATCCAGATTCAGCAATTTTCCCTTGTGGGTGCACAGAAATAATACTCTTAGACTGTATAACCAAGTGCAGAAAATTAGAAATTGACAAAACTGATAGTACTCAAAACCAAACTCCATATAAACTAAGCTACCAAGCTTAAGTTTAGAAAGGCCTGGCATTTTTCTTACTCGTACATTCTACCTAATCACAAGCCGAAAAGTGAATTGATATCACAATTCTCATCCTACAAGCAAAGAAGCACGATCACGCAAAAACCTGATATTCCACTACTCTTGGTTCATAGAATGTCTATTCCTAGCAATAGAATTGAATAAGACAGTAAAGTAATCAAAATGGTGCAGGAAGATAATTTAGAAAAAAAAAAAGTTACTCATGCAAAAATTTGTGTTATTCAATATAAGAAAAGTTATGACAGGAATAAATATTCCCATTGTCAAACTTGGAATAGTCATTTCGGTCTATTCGACGTAATGGATTCATAAAAAAATTTATTTTTTCATTTGCTTCATACATCTCCTTTCCTAAGTTATCAAATTCTTATACTATGACCATTACATTCCTAAGAATGTATATTCTGAAACAAAATGTAATTTTATTGTCAAATGAAGGAAAGAAAATGAACGAAATTGTGGGGTCATAAATCATAAGTCTTCTAGTTCTTGGTTTCTCAAAAAATGAAAAACTCAACCCAACAAAGCAAATGGTTTTGTAGTTAAACTCAGTAGTGGACCCACTGTTTTGTCGAGTCTTATGCAAAATATAAGGCTCCGTTCGATATTAAAAACAAAAGGGAAATGAGCAGCTACTAATATTCCCCTTCTTTCCTTTCCAACATTCATTTTGCGAAAACAAAATCTAAGCTTCTTGTATTCCCCTTCTTGTTCTTGGCAACCAAAAAGAAATTAAAATTTATTTCATCAGCTGTATACGTTTTATCAAACACGCAATCTACGAGAACGATAAGACGAATGCTAACATCATCTCCTCATGATTTCGCCTTCTAAGATTTGATCGGAAAAACTATAGAAGGGAAGAGAGAAAAGGAGCAAGAACCTGAGGGTTGATGATGCGAGAAGTGCCGTTGGACTGACGAGCAGGGTACACGTCCAAGGGCTTCAGAAGCAAGAGCAGTCGCCTCCTTGCCATCTCCCTCCGTCCCACTCTCCCTCTCTCTCTCTCTCTCTCTCTCTTTATATATATATATATATATATATATATATATAATATATGCTTGCGGTGGTGTGGACTCCACGCTGTGGAGTAACGCGCGGCGCTGCGCGGCCGGACGACGACGAGCCCAAGTGAAGGCGCCAAGGAGGTTTGACTGTAGCTGCCTGTGCCACAGTGCCTGCTGCGGTCGGTGGGAGTTTTTCCCGATTTTAATTTTATTTTGATTAAAATTATTTAAAAACAATTTAGATGGAATTTTAATTCTCAAATTCATGCATCTCAAACAATAGAGGATGGATTTTAATATGGTCGGGCTCCCCATTGACTCACACGTGTTAAAAATTATTATCCAAAGTAACTTTTTCTACTTAAGTCTCATTTTCCTCCTTTCACTCTATCTGCAAGTGCAGTAGTTGAGATAGTTGAAGAATGCTATGAGAGAAGTAAAGTCCGAATGTTGCAGACCATTTTTGCCACAAAGTACAAGTGAATATTAAGGAAGAGGTATAAAATGAACGTAAATGAGGCATGTTTTTCCCCATCAAGTTATTAAAAGTCTAATTCATATAGTTTGAAATTTTAGTTGAGATTCTAAAATTTGAGTTAAATTTTTTATTAGTTTGTAGTATAAATTAATGTTTTGTATCTTGAATTAGATTCTACTTAACTCAATTTGGTGATTTGAAATATCATTCTAGAACTCCCAAATGGAGGTTAGAGTTTTTTTTTAGTTTTATGACTGAATTTTTTATGTATAATTGATGAATAAATGTTTGAGTTTTTCTAAAGCAGAAATTGTGTGTATTTTGCATAGAAGAGGTACATCTTACTTCTTAATAAATATGGAAGTGTTTATTTCTAATATTTTATTTTTTATTTTTCAAAAGGTACATTTTGAAAAGATTTAGGAGGTGTGTTTAATAAAGTAATATTAATTATTCATTTGGTAAAACAAAAATTCTTAAATGAATTATCACTACCATTAAAGAACAATATAGAACAGGGATGGAAGCCCGTATATTTTTAAAAATTATGTTATTTTAAATTTATTGAAAATGTATTTATAATGAGAACTATACATATTGATTGTTTTAAGATATTTCAATGAAATGTGTAGAACTAATTTATTTTAAAAAAATTATATTCAGAATTTTCTCGTGTTAGCCCAATTTAGATTAAGATGTTAATTCATCATATTTTTTGTTTGCTTTTGTTTTAAATTTATTCTTATTATTACTTATTTTTTAGATCCATCGGTGCAAACAACAAGAGCCCTTTGCTCTCTACATAAAAAAAAACCATCAATGAAAAATGAAATCCACTATAAAATAAAATATACGCATATATGCTCTAGTAACGTATATTAGTGTGTGTGTGTGTGTCTATATATATATATATATATATATATATATATATATATATATATATATATATCTATGTGTGTGTGTGTGTGTTTTTGTGTAGCAACCTGGAAATTATAATGATTAAATAATAGAGAGAAGGAAAATTTCACAAGGGTTAAAATAGGGTTCGCCGACGAATGCCCTAATTTCGTCGACAAACTCCATGTAGTATTTGTCGACGAAAATATACCGAAATGGTGTATTTCGGACCCATTGGCTCGTCGACGAGTTCTTTACCTTCGTCAATGAACTGTCTTCTTCACCTCGTCGACGAGGCCACGTGTCAGATCACCTATAAATACGTAGAAATTGGGATTCAACATGAAAAATCTTCCTCTCTTAATTTCTCTCTCTACCCTCGGTTTCCTCTGCCTTCTCTCTACAAATCCAACCTCGTTTCTCCCCAGTTCGACGATCGGAAGCCATCACGATGATCCTAGGGAGATTCTCTACAACTTAACCGAACCAAAATTTTGATTTGAGAGGTTTGGGAATCGTCCCAAAATAAGGGTAATTAGATTGTTTAAGGGTTATTTGATTTGTAAATTTTTCTGAACCCATATTTAGTAGTAGATGTTGCTATACTAGTGTTGGGATGATTTATGTGGGTGTTGTGAATTCAAGATTTTGGAGCTTATACTGCAGGCAAGTTAGGGGACCTAGAGGGTGTTCCTAGGAACTCAGGTAAGATAATGAATAGTTTATAATTCAGGAAATATGAGTATGAAAATTTCTTCTGGGGAATTTAGTTATTTGACAGGAAAATATGTGTATAGTTTCAGGATATTGGTATTGTGGACATCGTGGGCGTGAGTTAGAAATTAGTAGAAGGGCTTAGTTTGTCAAGTAAGGGAGATATGTTATGCTAGTAAATTCAAAAATTTTATCAATAAATTATAGTATTTGTTGTTTAAGATAAAGTGTATAAATTATACAGTTTTATAGATTTCAGAACATGAGTTTTATTAAATGTGTGCCCTGAGTAGATATTTTGTTTAGTACTGAGTTTACACAGTTTTTCTATAATACCATGATTTACAATATTTTTGGCACAAAAATATGTTTTATCAGATTTTACATAATTTATAAATTACAGTGTATATATACAGACAAATATTTTACAGACAGATATTATACAGATAGATATTCTACAAACAGATATTATACAAACAAATATTATACAGACAGATATTTTACAGTATTTATAGAATACCATGATTTTCAAAATTATAAATCCATAACACTCAGATATTACAGTTTATTCAGTCAGATAATACAGATCAGATATACAGTTATTTTAGTAAGACATTACAGTATTTACAGATTAGATTTACAGTGTTATGATTATTTTAGAATCATGATGAAACAGTAAGATAATTATATATTAGTATTATATAGTATTAGACCCTGATGAAATACTCCAATCAGATTAATTATTTCAGTCAGCAGAGCACGGTACCGTAACTATTTCATATCAGAGTGCAACCACATATCTCAGATAGTATGTGGAATTCCGTCTACCATGCCTTTGAGAGATTGCAGGCTCCCTAGTATTCTAGGTAGAGGTGGTCAGTTTGACGAGGTAGATGCCAGTACCGAGCCTTTGGAGAGATTGCAGTAAGGTCAGACTGAGGATTGGTAGAGTATCAATTGACTTATCCCAGTGGGCCAACCAGAGTTAAGTCCCGCCTACGGGCTGCACAACCCTATCATGAGGAGTTAAATCATGACACACAAATTTACAAGGTAGTTTTCACAGTTATTTATATATGTACATATTTACAAGACCACTATATTGTAATACTAGCAGCATGATTAAATAGAAAATTCATATATTACAGATGTATTTTAAGCCACATAGGTATGAGTTACACAATGTTATATTTTAGATGATATCTCAGTTTAGTTATTTATTAGTAAATTATTTATATAAACTCAATTGCCATACACTAATAATAGCATATTTCGTCTTACTGAGCATTGTCTCATCCCAGTAACTTAACATTTTTCAGGTGTTCCAGTTAGGCGAGCAGATCAGGCTTGTAGGTAGAGAGGACGTCTACACTACCCTATCTGTAGAGTAAGTGTTATCAAGGGATTGTATTTTGAGTGGTATTCAGGGATTTTTGGGGTAAGTGGTGCTGGGATGATGTGATCATGTATGTATGTTTTGTGAGAATACTAAATTATAGTATTGTAAATATAGATGTATAACTTTATATTTTCCGCTGCATAGGTATGTTATTCTGTGAACAAGAATTTCCTCAGTGCCAACTTGGGGCCTGAGATGTTATAGCAGATAATATAGGGGTATTAGAGTATTTTATTTTGCAATATATTTTTAAAAAATGGTATAAATTTTCAGGTGGTTACAGTGTGTGTGTGTGTGTGTGTGTGCGTGTGTGTGTTATTTTTTTGGTAATATACATTATTGAGATATTATTTAAAGCATCATTGTAGAACCCCCAATGTAATGACTTGCCTATTTTACCATAATTTTTTTTTTCCTCGCATACATAAATATCATTCTTAATAATAATCCTGATACCAATATAGCAAAATCAACCCAAACCCGTGGGTGCCGGGGATACACCTATCATACACAACGAACACTTAAGAAATAGGAAATATAAATTACATCCATAGCGAACAGTACTAGAATTTTACTACATTCCATAACATTTCTGTAAATATAAATATACAATCCTCCAAAAGACCAAAAGGAAAAACTAGGATCATAATCCAAAAACCATCTGACCCTAACTCAATAACTCACCCTCCTACCGGGGTAGTATAAACTACCTCTATTGACGCGGAACTTGGTACGCCTGTCTATATGGATTCTTTGAAACGTTTTGTAAGCTAGGGTGAGACACCTCTCAGTAAGGGAAATAAACTAATATTAGTTGTGTGGCGGTATGAGTATATTCGTACTATAATAGATAAACAATACATAATACATGTCTAAATAAAAACTGGTTATATAAAACTGGATAAAACATACATAATCATGATCATGTTAAATCATACTGAATTTCAGTTATTATAAAATCACTTGTTATAACTGATAGTACTGAAATATTACCCAGGATGGATAGCTAGCGGATGTCATGTGTTACCCCCTATGACTGGGTTGTGCAGCCCGAAGGTGGGACCTGACAATGGCTGGCCAACCATAGCCAAGTCAAAAATATCTGTAAGTACAATAGGTCCACCCCACCCTAATCCAGACTGCTAGGGGGACGTCTACAACACTACACTGAAGCCACATCGACTATCTATCTCCCACACTCTCTACTGGCAAGTGTGGTAGCACTAGTCTGAACTGAACTGAACTGAATAGCTACGATATCGAGCCCTAAATACTGATCTAAACTAAACCATCCAGGTTCTGATAACATATAGTACATTTACATATACTGATTTAACATAAAACTAGATTGATAGCAATTTCCTGAATTCTAGCATATTATACATAATTACGGCCTTGTGCCGAATAACATACATAATTACGACCTTGTGCCGGCTATCAATCACGACCTTGTGTCAAGCATATTATAACATATTAATATGATATTTGTACTGTTTATCATAACATTACAAAACCATAATTTCCTGTATTATTTATGGTTTTCCTAAAAAATTGTTGTAAACATGTTTTTACTAAAAATATGACATAACATAATATTCGTAAAATGATACTCATGCCACACAAATTTAAATAGTATTGAAACTGAATATCTAAGCTGAATATATTTATGTTTAAAAGTTTTAAAATCGTTTTCCTGTTTAATAGCAGTATTCCCAAATATTCTTATATAACATATACAATTACTGTAAATACATGCTGTTTAAAAATAATAATTTTTTATAAAAAAAAACTAACTTCATTTATCCTCTTACCTAACTACTAAAAAGCCCACAAATTTAACTAAATCTACGCATGTAGTGTTCCCAGCACAACACCCTAAAACCACATTTTTCCCTAACAAAACTTCAGTATTATCTTACCCTACGTATTCTCCTCAGTCCAGAAATACCAAAAACCTAATAAAACTTAAAATAATTAACTTACCCAAATTTTGGGATGATTCCCACACTTCCCAAATCGAATTTCTGCTCCTGTTATGTTATAGAAAATCTTCCCAGGATCACTGTGGTAGCTTCTGATCATCGAACCGGGAGAATCGGAGCTGAAAATGTAACGACATGATTTTACATGCCATTTCTTTTATATATATATAAATATAATTGTAAAATCTCTCTACTCTGATACCTTCTAATAAAACCAAACCATCATCACGGACCAAATAAGGACCGCGGAATCTGGAACCCAATAAACTACCTAAACAGCGGAAAGCAGAATACATACAACTATATCAATATATACAATACCAGAGTGTCAGAATTCATCCCAAAATACACATACATAACCATTTTCAAAATACCTTCATCTGAACTAAGGGACTACTAAAAAATGACTACCCAAAATACTCACCCTACAGACAGGGTAGTATTGTAGTCCCCTTTATCTGCGAGCCTGATCTGCTCGTTTGACTGGATCACCTAAAAAATATTAAATCACAGGGATGAGACAACGTTCAGTAAGTCGAAATATGCTATTACTAGTGTGTGGCGAGTGAGTTTACATATTTGTAATATCTGATTTAGAAATACCATAAATAATTGAATTTGAGAAAACACGTATAAATAATGTGCAGTATAGCTCATATTTATGTTATTTAACATAAACTATTTTTCTACCCTTTCTATTCATAATACTTCTAATATTCATATGTATGTCTATAGTTTTTGTAAATCTGGATATATATAATAATAATAATAATAATAATAATAATTATTATTATTATTATTATTATTATTATTATTATTATTGAGAAAATTTCTTGGATGGACAACTAAAAGTCATGATTTAACCCATCATGACAGGATTGTGCGGCCCGAATGCGAGACCTATCACTAGTTGACCGATCAGAATAAGTCAACTGAACTCCGAAAGTCAGATTGGCCTCCTCAACCCTAACTGATGGGAAGCCTGTCCACAACATAGGCACGATCAACTACTAATATCCATATACTATCTGAGTTATGTGGTTGCACTCTTAATTGAAATTAGCTACGGTATCATGCTCTGCTTACTGAATCTGGTCCATTAGGGTCTGATACTATATACATAACTAATATATCTATATTATTGTTTTACCATGATTTTGAATTAACCATAACACTATAAAATTGATTTGAATAATCTGGAAAAAAAATATGAATAGCTAATTGAATATTTAAAATCTAAACAACTGAATATCTGTCTGAATTTCTGAGTATCTAGTGTTATGGTTCTGAAGTCATGATATTCTAAAATTGCTAAAAATATATGTTTATGTACATATATTATAAATCATGTTTCTAAATATACTGTATAACTTTTATCTGTATATTGAAAAGTCATCGTTCTATAAAACATGTATATCCTATGAAATTTTCTACTAATATACTGTAAAACATGGTATTTGTAAACTGTATAGTTACTGTGCTACTCTGTTACTAGTTCATACCACACAATTAAAAAAATGGGATTCACATGCTCTGAAATCTGTATTTTCTATTATACTAATATTTTAAAATCTGAATAATAATCTGGTAAAACGTATATTTTATACTGGAAACCATGCTAAATTCTCCTATATTAGCATATTTCCCTTATCTGACTATCTAAACACTGACTGTTATTTACAGTCTCACACGTGCAATATTTATAATTACAACATCCTGAGATAATACACATATAATTTCCTAATCAAACAACTGAATTCACCTAAATAATTATCCCATACATATTTCTCCAAATCCACATATGCACAATTCTTAAACTATAATCCATATATCATTTTACCTGGGTTTCTGAAATACCACCCACTGGAGTCCTCAACCCTTGCCTGCAGGGTCCCAAAACACCCTATTCCTGAAAATATAACACCCTGATTTTACTTCACAAAACTCCAGTGTATTCTCGTATAGTACAAAATCTCAACTCAGATAAGCCTACTAATACTGAAAATACCCAAATAATCTACTTACCCTGAAATTGGGATGGTGCTTGAGTTGGTCTAACCAACCAATTACTCCAACAGATTTGAAGAGAATCTTCCCAGGAGTAACGTGGCGACTTCCGATCGTTGAACCGATGAAGAAATCATGTGTATTTCTTATAATAAAAATTGTTTTCATGCACCTTGTGATTATGCATACATATAATAAATCATATGTTAAAGTGTTGAAATCCTTATCTGAACAAGGGGGAATTAAGAATGTCTATAAGCTCATGGTTGCTCACCCTATTCCTTAATAATTTTAGGTTTGAACTGAGGGAGAGCCTTACTTATGAAGTTCACCAAGAGACTACCAAGCATGTATTCGGTTTGCGGTTATGTATGTACACTAGGAAGCGTGAAAGATGTTGTTTGTAAAGCACAACCCAATGTAAAGAGCTTGTCACTAAGAATGAAACATTTTTTGTTGCTTTATAAAATATATGGATGTATCTTGTGTTTTCAACAAAATTCACTGTTAATTGGTTTCTAACTTGTTTTTGAAGGACGGTTGAGCAAAATAAATCCTTGTCTAGGCCAAGTGCCTCCATCAAATTTTAGATGGAGTCATGACTAGTCACGTGCCAAAATAGGGACATGACAAGGATGGCTTGGCTCTCAATAGTTTGGTCATTGTTGTCTAAAAGTAAGCTTTGTGGGTGGTTATGGAGGATTTCTTTTGAAACTAATTCTCTTTGGCATTGGGTTAATATAGGGATTAGGGATGCCTTATACGTACAATTTCACGCGTGAGCCTTTGAAATTCATCTCGCATGTAACTTCTTTGTTCTTTCCTTGTATTGAATATGACATGGGATATGCGTGCATAGTTCATTTTTGGAAGGATATTTGATTGGGCATGGTTACTTGTTTGTTGCTTTTCCCCCCATTTTATGTCTCTCTTTGCATCCTTATGCTCCTTTCTTGCCTTTTCTTGTTTTGGATGGCATGATTTTTTTGGGATTTTCACTTTCATCGCCATCTTAATGATAAGGAGGTTGAGAATCTTCCTTCTCTTGGGATTGTTGGATTCTTTTTGTCATTTTCATCACAAGGATGTTAGGACCTAGTGTTTAGATAATTCGGGTGTTTTCTCTTGTAAAAATTTTTATGCTCATCTAAATAAGGTTTTTCATTTTTTTCCCCTTGCCACTGGATTATGGAGAGTAAAAGTCCCTTTAAAGGTAAAGGCTTCTATGTGGATCGCCATTCTTAGTAGGGTTAACTATAATGTCTTGCTATAGGTTTGAAAACCATGTAGAGCTTTATCCCCAGATGGCTGTGTTATGTGTTATGATAGTGATGTGCATCAAGCTCATTTATTCTTGCCTTACCTTGCCTTGTAGCTTGGAAGCTTTGGAACAAAACCTTTTTGGATTTCCAAGAGAGTGTTGGGTGCCCTTGTTTTTTGGAGGCTTTCTTGATGGTTGATTTTAGAAGTTTTAGAAGGCGTAAAGATATAAAGACCTTGTGGCGATGTTCCATTTTTGCTGGTAATAAGGTTATTTGGGTGGAGATAAATGCCTGCACTTTGAAATCATGGGTCTTTTATGGATTTGATTTTGGACCAGTATATCATTAATGAATACAACCACAAACTGATCCAAGTACTAATGGAACACTCGGTTCATTAAATCCATAAATACTGCTGGTATATTAGTCAATCCAAATGGCATTACTCGATACTCGTAATGCCAATCTCGTTCGAAACGTCGTCTTTGAGATGTCCTCTACCCTCACTTTTACCTGATGATAACTTGACCGCAAGTCAATTTTAGAATAAACCTGGGTCCCTTAGAGCTGATCAAACAAGTCGTCGATCCTAGGAAGAGGATATTTATTCTTAAATGTCAGTTTATTTATCTCTCTGTAATCTATACACATCCTCATGGTTCCGTTTTTCTTCTATACAAATAGAACTAGTGCTCCCCAGGGCGACACGCTGGGCTTGATAAAACTTTTATCCAATAATTCCTACAATTGATCTTTTAATTCTTTTAACTCGGCTGGGGTCATCCGGTAACCCGGTAGAAGATCCACAGTAAACTCAACTTCACAGTCCGGTAGCAAACCAGGTAATTCCTCTAGAAATACATTTGAGAATTCTCTAACCACAGGAATATCAGCTTGCTTCAGTTCTTCTTTTGGAAATTCCTTTATGTAGGCAATAAATCCCTAGTAGCCTTCTTGAATCAGTTTCCTTGCCTGAATGGCTGACGCAAGCTGTGGTGAAGAACGGACACGTGAACTAAGTAATCTGAATTCTTGCTCACCTGGAGGTCTGAAAATCACCTCTTTCAACTGACAATTGATACTAGCATGGTAAATGCAAACCAATCCATACCCAGAATTATATCAAACCCCTGCATATTTAACATCACAAGATCAGCTGGCTATACTTTCCCCTGAATAATCACTGGAAAGCTCTTGAGTACCCTCCTACATCTCACCACTGATCCAATCGACGTAACTACAGCTAACCCAACATTCAACAACTGTGCCTTATACCCCGTTAACTTAGCATACACCGATGAAATAGAAGAGTGGGCGGCACTTGTATCAAATAAAACAATAGCTTTATATGAAAAAGCAGTAAGGGTGCCTATAATATGTCTCTAGCCGCATCGGTGTCTCGCGGCGTCAATGCGTATACTCTCGCCGGTGTAGTGTTCCTCTCCCAGCCTCCATGGGGTGTCTGATAACCACCCCTATATGGTCTGGGAGTTGGTGCCTGAGCTGGCAATCCCTAACACGACCAAGATCTGTGCCCGGGTCTCCCACAACGGTAGTATACGTCCTCTCCCATTCTACATTCACCTGGATGTCTACAGCCACATCTAGAACAGGTAGGAACATCCTGTCCATCCTGAGAACCACTGCAGCCCATCATTCGTCCCTAACCACCTCCATATTAATCTCCTCTCCATGGCCCTCAGCTGGAGTTTACCTAAAAATTTCAAGGCGCAGATCTTTTTCGCTAACTCTGAGTCGCAGCACTCCTCTGCATACCACTCTCAATAATAGCAGCTCTATCCACCACCTCTGCAAACATCTGAGCACGAAAGTCGATAACTTACTTAAATAAACTCTGCTTCAGGCCTTCCTCAAACTTCCTTGCCTTTTTCTCTTCCTTTGGTGCCAAATGTGGGGCGAAACGGTATAACTCAATAAATCGTGCAGCATTTTGTGTCACTGTCATCAGCCCCTGAACCAAATGCACGAATTCTGCTGCCTTCACACTCCGAAGGATAGTAGGGAAATATCGCTCGAAGAATAATTCCTTTAATCTACTCCACGATACTGACACTGGATCCGACCTCTGTTCCTCAATCAAACACACTTATCTCCACCAACGCTTTGCTTCTCTAATTAGTTTAAACGTCGCAAATGATACCTTCTGCTCATTTGTACATGACAAAACTGCCAAAATATCCTAAACATCCCGAACCCAGTTTTCAGCTACAATCCGGTTAGGTCCTTCGGCAAAAGAGGGAGGCTTCATCCGCATAAACTACTCCATCGTGCAGCCACGCTCTCCTCCGCTCCTAGCCATATCAGCCATCACCTGCTGGGTGATGCTGCGCAATACTGCATTTGTATCTCCATCTCCCATACTGGAGGGTTCTGGTCTATCACCTCCAGCATTCATACCACTGCTCCTTAGATCCATCCTGAAAATACATAAAACACTATTTCAGAATCCTACTTCCCGCACAGATCTAATTTATTCCACTCAACTAAAACCTTAGATTCTCTATTAACTATTACCCCTCTTCCTAACCCAAAATCCAATCCTCCAACCTAAACACATGACTCATCAGTAGTTTATTATGACTTTCCTAAAATCGTCACCCCATGAAAAACACAAAAACCACCACAAAAATCCTATATTCAAATCATAGAACAAAACCTCAAATTCTTTTTCCTATATTCTGGTATTGTTCTTGCTGCATTCTAAAGTCTATAGAACGTAGCAACCTAGGCTCTGATACCAAATTGTAACGACCTGCTACTTATATTACTTTTTTTTTTCCATCCATATATAACATAATTACCATCTATTTGAAATACTATTGATAATATCCCAGGCTCAAAGGAGCACTGAGAAAACTCTGTACACCATTCATTTTTAAGCAGCGGTAACTGAAAACTGTAATCATCTATATACAATACCAAAAACCTATAAATCCCGAAATACATTTTTATCATAAAATACCCAGTGATGTCATCAAAACCTGGAATCTACCCCAAAAACATTGATACCAAAGAAACACCTACCCTTCCAATAAGGGTAGTGTAGGTCGTCCTCTACCCGCGAGCCTGATCTGCTTGCCTAGTTGGATCTCTTGAAAAATAGTAAGTTACTGGGATGAGACAACGCTCAGTAAGTGGAAATATGCTATTACTAGTGTGTGGCGGCTGAGTTACACATTTAACATATTGAAATAATAATGATACTGTAAAATGAGTAAGCTGATATACTGTATAAAGCACATGTAATGTAGTTGAAAATATAACTGTGTATCTGAGCTTGCTATCTGTATGTATTGCTAATATAATAATATAACTGCTGCTGTGTGATATATCTGTACATAAGAACTTCTGTTATACCTTGGGATCTGTATGTCATGATATATCCCCTCATGATAGGGTTGTGTGGCCCGCAGGCTGGACTTACTCTGGCCTACCAGGTAAGTCAATCTGTAACTCTAACATCTGCCAATCTGTATCAATTTGGCCCACTACAATCTCTCCGGACAATCTCCAATTCTATCTCATCTAATCGGCTATCTCAACCCAGCATGCTGGGGAGACTGCAATCTCTCCTCGCACGGTTAAACGGAATCCACGTACTATCTAAGTTATGTGGCTGCACATGTCTATAATAGCAACGGTATCGTGCTCTGCTGTCTGTATCTGTCTGTAATATCCACAGGGATCTAATACTGTGTAATACTATATATATATATATATATATATATATATATATATATATATATATATGCTTATCTTGCTGTTTTAACATGATTTTAAAGCTACCATAACACTATAAATTTAAGCTATAATGTCTAAAATTTCTATCTAGAATATCTATAATATCTGTCTATAATATCTGTAATATCTATCTGAAATATCTGAATTTTTTGTCTAAGTGTTATGGTTGAGAAATCATGTTATTCTGAAAAATGCAATAAATCTTATTTGCTGTTAATAAATTGTATAACTGAGTATCTATAGAATTTCATAATCAACATATTAAACTATAATAAACTCATACCACACAACTGTGTAATAAAAATCTCATGCTTCATTCTTGTAGTTTCACTGAAATAATAATAATACTCATGATATTTTAGAATAATAAAATGTTCAACATTCTTATAAATATACATACCTAATCTTCTATTAAATATTTTAAAAATGTCCTAGCATAGCATATTTCCCTTACCTAATTTCTGAACAGCTCCTACTGTACTCTGGTCCTTTACCCGCAGGGTTCCCCCCTCAATACCCTGAAAACAACATCTCCAATAACAAAATATCAGTATTTCTTCATATTCAACATTTCTAATAACTATAGGAAAAACAAATACTAAATAAAATGTCTTACCTTGGGATTGGGATGAAATTTAAGCTAGCCAAACCAACGATCCGCTCCAGCAGACTTGTAAAGAACTTTCTCAAGAGTGTCGTGATGGCCTCAGATCGTCGATCCGACGAGAAACGGAGTTGGGATTGAAGAGAAAAGGGAAGAGGGACGTTTTAGAGAGAGAAGGAACTTTCCTATGCCAAAATTTTGCCACAAAATCCAGGTTTTAGCAATTTATAGCCTCGGATTCGTCGACGAGACACGTCATTTCATCTTCGTACTTGAAGAAGTTCGTCGATGAACCTGAACCCTTCGCCAGACTACCAAATTCTCCCTCTCGGTATCTTCTCGTCGACAAAATGTGTCCTCGTCGACGAGGCCCTCATGTATTCTCGTCAACAAATCTCGTGTTCGTTGACGAGACCCTGATTGATTTCTTGGGTTATTTCACATTGAGCTTCATACCTCAAAATTTACAAAAAAGCCTTTGCACTACTTCGATTTCGTTCCTCTGAAACTCAAAAACAAGTCTCTGAAATTTCAAAGGAAAACTGAAACTAAACGACAACCAATCATCATCAGATTAGGCGACCAAGAAACGGCTAAACAACTTTTTGGACTGTCAATACGCGCAGCAATTGATAACGATGTTCAAGCAGACTTGAATTCCAAGCAGTATATGTTTCAAAAAAAAAAAAGCAGAAAAAACTTAACGAAATTAAAGAAAAAACAATGCTCCGAACTTTGCTCGATTTCAAGAAGTTTCCTCAAAACGAACAAGAAAACGACTGAAAATCACAGGTAAATTTGAAATTGGGGCTCTAATACTGTGAAAAATCGTCACACATAGATAGCAGAACATGAATTTCTTGCAGTACTCCAGTTCTTCCACAAGCGTAAAATGATGAGAGATTGAATCGGTTCAAAGTTTTTCTCTTCTTTGCGTTCACGATTCAAAATGGCGGCAAAAGTCGAGGCCTGCTCGAGGAACATCTACAGGGTGCGGTCCGGGAAAACAAGGGCCACATATGACGTGGCATTTCCTTCGAATTTTTTTTTTCAGCAAAAAAATTATTAAAGTAACTTGTCAAGCTAAACTATTTATTCAACCAAAAATGTTTATTTCAGAAGTGGTGTTAGAATTCATTTTAAAATTAATAGAAATATTACACTTATCTTCTAAATATAATTATTTTTATTTATTTATTACTTTGTAAATATCAGAGTATATGTATAATATAATTACATAAAATAATAGGAAACAAAAATTATGATATTTAATAGGTATATGTAACATTACTTTTAAATTAATTATATAACTCAAATGTCAATATTTTTATCACATACTTCTTCTTGGTGGCAGGTCTACATATACGTGAGTACGGGTAGGTGCCTTCATTAAAATTTTAAAATAAAGATTTTTTTTTTTTGTAAATCAAAGGACTATTTAATGTCATTGTTGTTTTCTATTTTCTGTTTCTATTTTTTCAGTGAAAAAATACAGTATAAAAACACATTTGTTTCTGTTGTCAGTTTTCTATTTCTATTACCGATTTTCGACTGTTTGCTAAAAAACTGAAAATTATATTTTATGATTTTAGTTATTTTGATAACCTATTGCCAAAAATTTTAATATTCATAAATAGTTTTTTTTATAATTAAATTATTCATTTAAAATACTTTTAAATTAAAATCAAAATTAAATGATCATATAAATTTAAATATAATTAAAATAAAAATATGTATAAATTTTTAAAAACAATAATAAAGCCAATTACAAAGTACTTTTACTATTTTTCAATTGTCATGTCCAATAAATTTTTTATTGTAAAGTAAATTTTGAAAGTAGAACAATTAAGTCTAATAATTATAATAAAGTTTATTTTTATTCTAGTATTTTTTTTTATTGTGTATCATTTATAATTTTATTATTTTAATCATATTTTTATAGCATTTTGATTTAAAGATGAAAATGAATATTTTTTAATTAAGTTTTTAAAATTTATATTAATTTAAAAAATGTTAACCAAACAAGTTGTTGGTTTCTATTTTTTAGTTTGTATTTTTAGTTTTTGGTTTTCGTTTCTGATTTGGTTTCTCAAATTTTTGATAATGATACCAAATGACCCCTAAAGAATGTCCCCACTAAAAATACTTATTCACCCCTATTTTCAAAGATAATAAATATAAAAGTCTCAAATTTTTTGATAAATGATTTTATTTGAAATAATTATTACTAGTGTTAAATGTGAGTATATATATATATATATATATATATATATATGTTTTTAAATTATTTGTATAGGAAAATATGAAAAAAATATATATCTATTTTTTATTTATATATTTTTTATCCCCACTGAAATTTTTTTGAGTTTGTCACTACTTTCATAGCATCTCTTCCCAATTAAAATCCTAAAAAAATGTGAAATATAAACTCCTTAAACTCTTCTCTATTAAAGTGTTCCCTAATAAACATTACCGACCCTCCTTTAATTCATCTCTTTCAACTATGTCATCTAAAAATAACTTTAGGGGTTGTCGCATTAATGCTTTCAAACCACGCTTGCTTTGACATGTAAAATCGTGAGGTCTACTTTTTGAATAAGATGCTATAGATAATTGAAAAAGGTAAACCTCATGATACACATGTCAAAACAATTAAGGGAGCATTTTGTTCACAGTATAAATAATATTTGCATGGAATAAACATTTTGAGATTTTCATTTGTAAGACTAGAAATTGAATGTTTATCTCATGCAAATATTTTTGTTTGGTTCATTTTATATAGTTTCCAAGAATATACATAAAACTCTCACATCCACATTTAGTTCCACATGAATATTCTATCCTTGAACGCAAAAAACCTACTAAGAGTACATAGTTAAATTTATGTTCTAAAATTTTCACAATTCATAAATTAAAGATTCAACAATTAAATATAAGTTTTTTTACTAAAAGAATTGGGGCAATATGTGTCTAAACATTAACTCTTATATTAGGTTATTAAAACACAATAATAATATTATTTTTATTTATTAATAATTTATTTTTTTAATTATTATAATAAAAGAGTGTGATAATACTACATTATAGGGACATTATTGTCCAATCAAAATAGTTGGGACAATTTGGTCCAAAAAAATAGAATTTCCATGAGAATGAGATTCTTATGTTTCGTGAAAGTCTTTACATTTCCACGAATGTGAACATTCCTGACTACACATCCAACTCATATACTAAAATAAATGCAGAAATGAGATGTTACGAGTATCATATTTTCTAAAATTTTGAAAGATGTTGCAATCTAAATGTCCTCTAAGAGTGGTTCAAAATTATCATTCATAGGGTTGACATGATGATTCAAGCCCACCTATTTCTTTCTCTCTATTTTTTTTTTAATATGAACTGACTCACTTGTAGTTTTCTTAAATATATTTTATTTGCTTATTCTTACGACCAAAAAAAAAAAAAAAAAACAGCCTTCATCACCTTTAATGGTATGTTTCATTTGTAGAATGGAATGGGATATATAAGGAAAGGAGTAGAATACAAATTTGAATGGGTGTCAAAACTCAACTTCATTCCTCCAATTTATTTCCATTCTTACATACCAAATGTTGAGTAAAATGCACAAATTTTCATCTCCAATTTTTTAGAATTGATCAATAAAGCAACCCCATCATTTTAGGCAAAATCTGTTGTACCTAGCCACAGGTGATTCTCACTTGCTTTATTAAAATCTAAAAAAAACAAGCTACTAAAAATTTAGGGCTTTTAGAGGTAAATAATATTTTTTTTCATACTTTCAAAAATTAAAAATTAAAAATGAAAATTTTTATTTCTCTATATATTTTCATTATTAGTTCATATTTTTTATATAAATATGGAAACTATTTTTTGCAACTAAATAAATTCCTGAACAACCGCCAAGTCCAAATTATTTGTAACTCTTTTTCTAAATATTTGTAACTCCTATAACGTACTTTGAAGAAGAAGATGAGTAGAAGGGGATTCAGTTCCAAAGCTTGCTTTGAAGATAACATATAATAAGCTTCTATAGGATGTCATGAGAAAAATTTTTAACGGAGATCGAACTTTCTAGCCATCTAGTCTCTCTTGTCAGGTTTGAAATAAGAAAGTAACTAAGGCTTTTAAACATAGTCGAGGGTTTAGACAAGTTGAATTTCTATTATCATAATTATTTTGTGCTATTAGAGATAAACTTAGACATCAAGTAAACTCTCTAAAGACGATGTAGAGACCCGAACCCATAAATAAGGAAAATAAATAAGAAAAGGGGAAAAAGAGGTATTCCAGCAGGGTTCGTCAACGAAGGCAGAAGGTTCGTCGACGAAGTCCTTTCAGTACCTCGTCGACAAAATTCAGAGTGTCGTCGACGAGGAAATATCGAGCGAGCTAAAGAAATATTCGGGCGGGGCTCATCGATGAAGGTATGGCTTTGTCAACGAACTGCGTGGCTGGCTCGTCAACGAAGGCACCACCTCGTCGACGAGTTTGACTCAGTCAAAAGCCCTATAAATATCCTTTTTGTAAGAACCCGAACCATGATAAATAAATTTAAATAATTAAGAGAATGGTAAAATTAGAATTTAAGCAGGCTTCGTCGATGAAACCAGAGTTCGTCGACGAAGGCTTTGTAGTTCTCGGCGACGAATTTCAGGTGCTCGTCGATGAAGAGAAGCCTAGAGGTTTTGGGAAATCGGGAATCTCAGGCTCGTCGACGAGGTCACTGCTTCATCAATGAGGTATCTACATGGGCTTGTCGATGAGGACGGCTGAATCAAAGGTACTATAAATAGATATTTAAGTTACTTCTCAGCTAAGAAATCTCACTTCCTCTCTCTATCTCTCTATAAACTCATCCTACACACTCTTTTTCTCTAGATTTCTTCGTCGTACGTTGCTGGAATCGTTGATCCAACGTTACCACGAGAATCGTGGAAGGATTCTCTACAAGTTCTACGGATTAGATTTTCGGTTCGAGCATTTTCGGGTTTTGGCGTAAAATCGAGGTAAGGCACAATTTTCATTTCCGTTCCAGTAGTTTTGTAGAGAATGGAGTCGTGAGTATATTCTGTACTATGGGTTGTAGGTTTTGGAACTTGGTTCGCTGTTTAGTGATCTTGGAGTTTGGGATTTGCCATTTGGGGAAAAGGTAAGGGGATTCAGTTTATGTCGGTTATTTTTTAAATCGAACTCTGTGGAACTATGGTCCACAGTCCTGTGTGTGTTTTGGTTACTCATTTGGAGGGATCTAACGGGTAAAACTATGGGTTTTTCATGATTACACTTTTGGGAAAAATGGGGTATTGGGTTGCATCCCTAGTTTTGTTGGAAAAACCGTATGTATATGATGATTTATACTGTGTAATAGGGATGGTCGTGCCTTGACTTTATTTAAATTGTATATGTTTGGAAAACTATGATTTTAGATTACCAAATGGGTGTGGTATGTTTGGTTATATAAGCATGCATAGTTGTGTTTTGTAGAATGCGATTGGAACTGGGTTCTGAGTTGTTCCAGGTACTGAGAGTGTCCGGCTCTATATATGTGGGCGTATGAAATCACTAGGCCATGTTTGGCAAGAGTGTCCGACTCTATATCCGAGGGCGTAAGCCTTATCGACTGATCATCGAAGGGTGTGGATCCACTAGTTTGTACCGGTACGACGCCATAGGGGCTTGAGACTAGCCATGTGCCGGTGACGCCGTGTATCGTGGGTCGACTACGGGTTGACGCCGGGTATCGCGGGCTGGCTTCAGGCTGAAGGGTATGACGACACCGGCTTGCTTGATCATGTGTGTGTGTGTGTGTATGCACTGTTTTGAAACTAGTACTGGAACTGCATTTAACTGTGTATGTGTTGTTTATCATGACAACACTCGAATGTCATACACCGATATAACCTGTATTCTTCCTTACTGAGAGGTGTCTCACCCCTTCTATACATACATATTTTTTAGGTCCTTTGAGTAACCGGAACTAGCACCCTTGTGTGGGAGCGTAGTGGTCAGTGTACTGCAGATAGTACTTGGGTAAGTACCAAGACCATATCGGGTTGTCTTTTGTGGTTTTGGGATGACACCCAGGTTTTGTATTATGTATTACGGAGCTCTAACTCCTTTGTATAAACTCTGGTATAGTACCATATATGAATGTAATGACCTTTTTTTCGCTGTGTATCTGGTTGTATGTGGGTGCGTATAGGGTGCTTGGAAACCCCACAGGGTTGGACCCTCATTCATTGTGTTGTATCATTGATATTTGTATGATACAGGGACATATTAGGTTACTAATTCACCCTTGGGTCCCATTTTCGAGTTCGGGGCGTGACACTTTTTAGTTGTTTAAGGATTAAGAAAAACCTTGGAGCAATCTTGGAGCAATCTTGAGAATATATGAATAAATTTAAAACAGCAATTTTTCTGATGCACAAGATCGGTCAAAAGCAGCAAGTGCAGAGCATACTTAATTATGAAGTAAATTGAAAGAGTAAATTAAACAACACAAATTTTATTAATACTTGCTAAGAAGGAATTACAGAATAAGAGAGGGATGGGAGAAGAGAGAAGTTGAGTGGAGCTCGAAGACTCAGGCTTTCTCTAGGAGAAATTAAACCCTCAACTTGGTGCGAGGAACAACCGAGGCTGAACCCCTTATTTATAGAAAACAAGGCTCGGACTTCAAACATTTTGGAATCCGGGGAAAATGAGTGCGGGTGCTCATTGGGCCGCATCGACCACTCAAAAGTCACGCGGAATCCTTACAGACTGGCGAGCCGACACAAAACGACGAATACTTTAAATAAAGGTGACAACACATGGACGACTGCATTTGTGTGGGAGACCCACCACCTTTAAATAAAATATCCTTTTTTTAAACAAAATAATTACAACCCTGGCCGAAAGGTGGACAGGTGTAAAAGCACTCATACTCACTCATAATTTACAATAAAAAGATGACAGACTGGTCTGCCACAAATGCCAAGAAGATAACTGACTTGATAAGTATCTTTTGAAAGACGACAGGATGGCCTGTCCTTAGAATAAATCTTGATAATTATTTGGAACAGTCTTCGTCTGGATCATTCATAAACTTGTACCAGGATTCGATGTCGGATCCTAGCAGATTGAAGTTCGGAGCTTGAGGCGAATCGGGTTCAGATCCGGATTCGTCAGACGCCAGTTGAGCAATAATTTTGAGTAATTTTGCTTTTGCTGAAGACTTTGACTTTCTTGAGGAGAGTGATACTGTGGACATAGTATCATCTTCTTCTTCGATGATAATTTTCTTTTTCTGATTTTGAGTAATTGGTTCTGGGCATGAAGATTTTGAAAGCCAGGCGCGAACCTTTCCTTCTGGCATAATAAATTTGTCCCACCAGCGGATTTTAAAAATTCTTCGTAAAGTTCTTGAGTGCCCAAATGAGCTATCTTCAGGAGAGACAATAACATAGTCCCAACAAAAGATCCAAGTGATCATGAAGAAAGAGCAGAAGAACATGAGACTGGTCGTTTCTTCAAGACGACCTTTTGAGTAATCAAGAGGAAGCTTAAAATTTTTTCTGAATAAATCAAAATCATTTTTAATTTCTTTTGGGAAGATACCAGCTTCGGCACCAAAATAAGAAAACCAGGTTAAAAACCATTTTGGGAAAGTTTTAATAATTTTTTGATCAAAATGTACAAACCAAGAGTGAGTAAAATTTCTGATATAAAAAACATAATACCAGGCCTTTTGATAATCCTGATAGTCATAAGTTTGAGGTAAATAAACACCTTTAAATTCTTTTGATGTTCGAGGATACTGTCCCCAAACTCCTGGAGTAATAACCTTTAAAATTTTGATTTTTGAAAAATTTATTTTTTGAGGTTCTTGAAGATCATAGGTATGATCGATGATAACAGAGTTGGTTTCAATAAGGATTAATTCGTAAAATCTCCTGTCTTTAATAATATCAGGAGTGTCAAAATGACATCCTCTGAAGTAACACTTTTTGATAACTTCGAAAGGTTGAGAGGCTTCCCATTCTGGTTCGATTGGGAAAAGATCATCATAAATATTTTTGGTAAAATATCCTTTTGAAGGACCTTTTGATGAAGCGGGTCGGGAAGCAGATTTCCCTTCAGTAACATCTTTGAAGCTTGGGTTTTGAGATTTTGAGGGATTCTCCAGTGGGGAGAATCTATTGGTTAAAGCAATGTCTGGAGCTTTTGAAGAAGAGGCTTTTGAATAAAAGTCACTGGCTATTTGCCTTCTTGCCATAATTTCCCTGTAAAAATTTTCTTGTTAAAAAATCTGGAATTGAATTTGAGGTTCCTTTAATAAAATCAATTTTGAAGTCAAAAACTAAGAGGATGGCTTGCCATCTTGCAAAAATTTGTTTTGAAACAAAATTTTTAACATCTTTTTCAATAATATTTTTTGCACTGGCACAATCAATTCGTAGTAAAAATTCTTTATTAATTAAATCATCTTGAAACTTTTGAATGCATAAAACTATTGAAAGCATTTATTTTTTAATAGTGGAATAATTAGTTTGAGGACCTGACCAGGCTCCTGAATGGAATCTAACTAAGGTTTCTTTTGAATTGATTCTCTGTTTAAGAATACCTCCAAATCCTTCATTAGAGGCATCTGTTTCAACTATCATAAAGGCTTATGGGTCTGGAAGACTAAGACATGGTAAATTTTTGACAAGAGTTTTGACTTTAATAACAATTTGAGTACATTCTTCATTCCAATTTTGGGGATTTTTCTTAAGTCTTTTCAATAGAGGTTTGATTAAAATTCTAAGATTTGGAATAAAATCTGAAACATAATTAAGACATCCTAAAAATCTTTGTAATTGATTTTTATTGATAATTTCATTTGGGAATTTTTCAGCAAATTCTAATGATCTTTGTATTGGGGTAATTTTATTTTGATAAATTTGATGTCCAAGAAATCTAATGTTGGTTTGGAATAATTTAATTTTTGGCTTGGAGACAACTAAATCGTTTTTCTTAACAATATTATAGAATATGTTAAGATGCTTGAAGTGTTGACTAATTGACTCTGAGTATACAAGGACATCGTCAATGTATACAATAGTAAAATTGGTATAACTATTAAAGATTTCATTCATAATATTTTGGAATTCTGAAGGAGCATTTTTAAGACCAAAGGGCATTACATTCCATTCGTAGTGTCCGAATGGTACTGTGAATGCAGTCTTATATTTGTCTTCTTCAGCAATTTGTATTTGCCAAAATCCTGATTTCATATCAAATTTTGAATAAATTGATGCTGTATTAAGCCTGTTGAGTAAATCTCTTTTGTTAGGTATAGGATACCTAATCCATTGTAAAGCTTTATTTAAAGGTTTATAATTAATAACGAGTCTTGGAGCACCTCTTTCTATTTCAGCTTGATTCTGAACATAGAAGGCTGCACAACTCCAAGGAGATTTACTTTTTCTAATAAGTTTTTTGTTAAGTAATTCTTGTATTTCTTTCTTACAATACTCAAGTAATTCTTTATTCATTTGAATTGGTCTAGCTTTTGTAGGTATTTTTTCATCATTAAACTCTTTTGTATAAGGTAGTTTAATAGAATGATTTCTTCTATTCCAAAAGGCATTTGGTAATTCAGAACAAACTTCTTTTTCAAGTTTCTCTTGAAATAATCCTATTTGTCTTTTGATCTCTGGGGTTTTAATTTGTTCTTCAATCTTTTTATGATAAATTTCTCTAGATAATGATTTAATATGTTTTTGTTTATTTTGAATAAGATTTATTTTACTTGTTCCAAGGTCTTTAAGTGTATTAATTTCTTTCTCATGCATTTTATCAATAAATTCAAACGTAATTTCTTGATTACAGATTGAAGTAAAAATTCCTTTTTCATTGACTGTAAAAGGGTAAATCATCGTAAAGAAAGGTGTTCCAAGAATAATTTCTTGTTGCATATTTTTGACAAGTACGAAAGTAGTTTTGAGACAAATATTATCTTTGCAGATATGAGCATTAGAAATTTTGTACTGTATTTTGAGCGTAGAATTTGTTGCACTGAATAATTGAACTTTTGTTTTTTCAAAATAACAAGTAGGAATAAGACCTTCTTGAATACAGTTAAGGTCTGCACCTGTGTCAAGTAAGGCACACCCCTTAAGAATAAAGTCTTTGTTGATTACAATTTTAACATTAGAATACCATTTGTGAATGTTGACCTTTGATAAATAATTAAGAAATCCTTGATTAATTTGAAAATCATCTTCATCTTCTGAAGTGATCTTTTCTTTTCCTTTATTGTTAATTTTTTCAAATTTTGAATTTAAAAGAAGCATTTCTTGTTTAAATTCTTCACTTTGTTCTTTTAACTTCTTAATTTCTTCTTTAGTTTGATTTACTTCTCTTTGTAAATCTTGTATGGTTAAATTTTCTTTTGGTAATTCTTTAGTTTTGAATTTGTTAATTATTTCTTCAAGATTATATCCTTCATTAATTTTGGGAAGTTTATCTTTTTCTAAATTTCTTTTTAATTTTTGTAAGTACTTATTCTTAATTTCTGGTTCTTGAATATGTTCAATCATTTCAAGAATAATTTCGTTTGTTTTTGAAATAACATTAATAGATTTTGAGCACCTATTGCATGAGCAAAATCCTAAATCTTCTTGACAAGATTCTTCTGAGGAAGTATTAGATGATAATTCAGAACTTGAATTTATTTCATTAATAAATTCTTTTTCAGATGAGCTTGAATAAGAGGTTTCTGATTCTTCTGAATCGCTATTGATAATTAAATTCAACATTTGTCTTTTTAATTTCTTTCCTATGTTAAGCTCTTTTATTTCTTGCTTAACCCTGCAATCTCTTGCATAATGTCCCTTTTTGCCGCATTTGAAGCATGTTTTTTGATTCTTAAATTTTTGAGGTTTCTCCTTCTTTTGAGCTTTTGAAGTTTCTTCAGTTCTCTTCTTTTTCTTTTTATAATATTTTTTGTTATAATTTTTATAATATTTTTTGGATGGTTTATATTTTTTATAATTCTTTTTTAAGTATTTTCTTGAAGGTGCTTGAATCTTTTCGTACCCATATTGAGCACAAAAATCTCCAAGTTCTCCTTTGTTTCTTTTTAATTCAGATTTCATCTGAGATTGTATTTTAAGTTCATTGCATAACTTAAGACCTTCATGATTAATAGTGCAGACAATTTGACCGTAAGTGATTGACTCATAATTTGTTCTTAATGTTTCTTTAACACGATCTCTGACTCTTTGAGCAAAAAGCTTTGGTAATCCACTTATGAATTTTTCTTTCCAGAAACCAGATCTCCCATCTGGTCTTCCCATAACTTTGGCAATAAACGTGTCTTTGTACCATTGAAAGTCTGATAATTTTGGACAAGTAAGATTAAGAAGAATAACACTATTCTTCTCATGTTGACTACTCTGTTCACCTATGAATTGTCTAAAGATTGACCAAATTAATGCTGCAACGGCATCACTTTCTTGTGTAGCAATCCCGTTTTCTTCTTTAACTTTCTTTGATTCATAGATTTGTCTCTTTTCAAAAGGAGTGAGATAATGATCCCACCATTCTCTAAGTGTTCCAGTGAATCCATGAGTAAGAAGAGAACCTATTTGTTCCTCTGTGGCTTTATGCGAATCTAGTTTGTAGGCAGTTGCTGCCATAGCCATTTGATGTAAAAAGGAATGAAGTTGATGTTCAGTAAGACCATCAATTCTCCATTCATGAATTTCATTTCCTTGGAAGTTTCTTTGAGGAAGTAAATCGTTTGATTCTTCTGATAAAAGACTTGGTGGGGTAGGCTTTTTATAATAAGTTCTTTGACTTTGACTTCTCCAGTCTTTGATTTTATTTATGTCAAAGGTTTCTTCCGTAAAATTTGACTCTAAAGCATTTATAGGTTCTTCTTTGGTTATTGTATTAATTTTTAAATTTGAAGTTTGACTAACTAATTCATCAATTCTTTTGATAAGCAGCTCATTTTGTTTGTCAAAGTTGAAGTTCTTTAAATTATGATCAAGTATGTTAAATTCAATTGGTTCTTCTATTTTTTCTTTTGATTTACTTGATTCACCTTTTTCGTAAGTGCTACAAGTTTTTATTTCAGTAAGGTTTTCTAACTGCTCTTCAATCCTTGTTGATTGAGAAGCTATGGATCTCAACATCTGATTTGTATAATTATTTTGACTAATTAGTTGATCAATTTCTCCTTTACCTTTTGATTCTTTATAAGGTGATGCTAAAATTTCGTTTCCTTTATAATTAAATTTGATTGAGTTTTCTGGTGGATGGACGGCTTTGACAAAGTAGTTATCGGTGGTCTTCCAATTCTTAACAGGATTTTGAATAACATTAATTGTTTGTCTATCTTTGACAAATTTGAAAAAAGGAATTTCTTCTTTTATTTGATTCATCCTTTTAAACCATTCTTCCCTAATTTGTTCTCTTTCTTCTTTATTGTATTTTTTGAGGAATAATTTTCTATTTTTTGCATTAAGTTCGTGTTGATAATCTTTCTCAATTTTTTCCATATTTGGAATAAATTCTTCTTTATTAATTACCATAACATTTTTCCTTTCTTCGTAAAGATTTTCTCTTTGCTCTTCTGTTAAGATTTGTGATTCTGTAGGAGAATTTGACTCAGGAATTTCTTGATAATATCCTTGAGGTATTTCTGGTCCAAAGTCAACACCTTTGAGTTTAAGGTTGGTCTGACTTGGTTCACCGTAAGTGTAAAGACTTGAAATACTTTTTCTTCCTAAATCAATTGGTTGTCTAGAAGTTTGTCCTAGACTCTGGCTTCTTGTGAGTAAGGGTTGAAAGTTAATTTTTACATTACCTTCATTATCTTGAATAATTTTTGTGGCAACTGTTTTTTGAATTTCAGCAGTAATTTGGTAATCTGTTTCGTTTAAGTTTGTGAATTCCCACTCTCCCCCAGCCTGAATCTCATTCCATAGAAGTTTCTTGGGATGAGAGGCAAAGGATTTTCTATTGTAATTGGCTTGTAACATAAGGGTTTCTCCTTTTTCACTTGTTTGCAGTGAATTTGGTAATACTGTTGAAGTTGTTGCTTTGTAATAAATTTGATAAATAAGTTCAAGATTTGAACTTCTTGAATCCATATTATAACCTTTAGTTTGAATGTCTAATGTTAATAATTTGTAAACTAAGTAAATGTAAATAGTTTAAACGATTAGCGAAAACTAGCGTTAACACAGATATCATGATCACAAGACACTCTTTACTCCAAGGATACCTCTGCTTCATAATTAAGTATCGCCCCTGGTGTACGGACCAGTCTGGGTAGACCCATCGGACCTACAGACTACTGTTTGACTTGGCAGTGGTCGGCCAACCATTGTCAGGTCCCGCCTTCGGGCCACACAACCCAGTCATGTGGGGGTAATACATGACAACAGCTAGCTAACCTACCAGGATTGTTTTATGTTATCATTAGTGTATGAGATGAGATATGTTTATGAAAATGCAGTATATTCTGCTATGTGTTGATATGCATATGTTTTCCCATATTTGATAAACAGTATTGAATATGTTATGTATGGTATATGTAGAACACAGAATACTCATGTTGCCACACACTGGTATTAGTTTATTTCCCTTACTGAGAGGTGTCTCACCCCTAAATCTTATACATTTTTCATTAGCCCCTGATAGGAGAGCGGGAAAAGCTCCGCTGATCTAGATCAGTTGTTTGCCCTCTTTGGAAGGGTAAGTTTTTGGTAGGGACAGTTAGGTTTTGTGGGAGATTGTCCCTAGATTTCATTTTTGAGAGGTATATACTGTGAGATAGTAATTGTAGTGACTCTGGTATGTGTTATCCATATCGTCCCCATTCCAAAAAAAACAGTATTTCACAACATTTTTATCCTCATGCCACACTAAACAAATTTTCTACGTATTCAACATATCATTATTTAAACAGTATTTTCCAAATATAAATCATATATATAAATATATTTAATTCCAAGGCATTTCAAATATATTTTTACTTGGGAGTTTTGATTAAATACGAATTTGTGTGTTGATACATATCATACATCAAACTATTGTATTGTTTTTCATACATTAATGAGCTTCAAGTTATATCATATATTAATGTGCTAGGAATTTGAATTGTACTCACAAGCTTTTGTTAGAAGCATTGTTTTGAGTGTATTTTCCAAATTTTATTGTATACACAGTTCGGGGTGTGAACCGGTGTGTGAGGAGAGCTGTATCTCTTGTAAGTAGCGGAGTGGGAGGAAGCTGTGCCTCTTTTAAGCAGCGGATTGTATGGGAAGCTCCGTCCCACTTTAAGGAGCAGGGTTTTAGTGAATCCTTAAGTAGTTGCTCAAGGCGAGGACGTAGGCCAAGTCGGCTGAACCTCGTAAAACTGTGTTTGTCTTCTCTCTTCCCTTCACTCTTTATTTTCAGCATTGCATTTAATTTGTGTATATTGCATGCATAGATAGGATAGTCTTGCACTTAAGTAATTGAGTAACAAGAATTTATTGGTAAATTTATAAGAAGGGTGTAAGAGGTAACTAAGTGCCTGAGAATTTTTTAAATACCTAATTCACCCCTTCTCTTAGGATTACACCTTAGTCAACACCGCTTATTAGTACATAATACAATAAACATCATTTAAATGAGAAATAAGGGATTCAAGCATCTCCTATAACAATATTAATGCAAATAAAGAAGTTTTGTAACTTTTTGGAGATCATACGCCAAAATCCTCATTTTTACCAAAAACAGTAAAATTGCAAAACCGACATTTTTACCCAATCAAATCATACATATAAAATGTAAACTATCTTTCTAGAGGTTTAATTTTACGAAAAGACTGTTGTAAACAAATTCCCCTTACCTTAAACTCGGAAATGGAAACACATACTGATCGGTCCAAAACGACCCTAGATCCTCGAAATCTAAAAACCACAGAACAATACTTCACTACAATCTCGACTACTATCTAACTACCTAATCTAAAATGGAACAGATCCTTACCTCGATTTTTGGGAAAAACTCGAAAATCTTCAAAACGACGATCCAATCTGCTAAAACTATAGAGTTTCCTCTCCTGATCCCCGTAGGAACCTCCGATCGTGGAAATGGACGACGAACGATGAATGAACGTAGAGAGAGGGAGAGAGAGAGAGAGAATTTGCTGGTCTTAGAGAGAGAGAGAGAGAGAGAGCTTTTGGGTTTTCTTAATCCTTAAACAACTAAAAAGTGTCACGCCCCGAACTCGAAAATGGGACCCAAGGGTGAATTAGTAACCTAATATGTCCCTGTATCATACAAATATCAATGATACAACACAATGAATGAGGGTCCAACCCTGTGGGGTTTCCAAGCACCCTATACGCACCCACATACAACCAGATACACAGCGAAAAAAAGGTCATTACATTCATATATGGTACTATACCAGAGTCTATACAAAGGAGTTAGAGCTCCGTAATACATAATACAAAACCTGGGTGTCACCCCTTCTATACATACATATTTTTTAGGTCCTTCGAGTAACCGGAACTAGCGCCCTTGTGTGGGAGCGTAGTGGTCAGTGTACTGCAGATAGTACTTGGGTAAGTACCAGGACCATATCGGGTTGTCTTTTGTGGTTTTGGGATGACACCCAGGTTTTGTATTATGTATTACGGAGCTCTAACTCCTTTGTATAGACTCTGGTATAGTACCATATATGAATGTAATGACCTTTTTTTCGCTGTGTATCTGGTTGTATGTGGGTGCGTATAGGGTGCTTGGAAACCCCACAGGGTTGGACCCTCATTCATTGTGTTGTATCATTGATATTTGTATGATACAGGGACATATTAGGTTACTAATTCACCCTTGGGTCCCATTTTCGAGTTCGGGGCGTGACACTTTTTAGTTGTTTAAGGATTAAGAAAACCCAAAAGCTCTCTCTCTCTCTCTCTCTAAGACCAGCAAATTCTCTCTCTCTCTCCCTCTCTCTACGTTCATTCGTCGTTCGTCGTCCATTTCCACGATTGGAGGTTCCTACGGGGATCAGGAGAGGAAACTCTATAGTTTTAGCAGATTGGATCGTCGTTTTGAAGATTTTCGGGTTTTTCCCAAAAATCGAGGTAAGGATCTGTTCCATTTTAGATTAGGCAGTTAGATAGTAGTCGAGATTGTAGTGAAGTATTGTTCTGTGGTTTTTAGATTTCGAGGATCTAGGGTCGTTTTGGACCGATCAGTATGTGTTTCCATTTCCGAGTTTAAGGTAAGGGGAATTTGTTTACAACAGTCTTTTCGTAAAATTAAACCTCTAGAAAGATAGTTTACATTTTATATGTATGATTTGATTGGGTAAAAATGTCGGTTTTGCAATTTTACTGTTTTTGGTAAAAATGAGGATTTTGGCGTATGATCTCCAAAAAGTTACAAAACTTCTTTATTTGCATTAATATTGTTATAGGAGATGCTTGAATCCCTTATTTCTCATTTAAATGATGTTTATTGTATTATGTACTAATAAGCGGTGTTGACTAAGGTGTAATCCTAAGAGAAGGGGTGAATTAGGTATTTAAAAAATTCTCAGGCACTTAGTTACCTCTTACACCCTTCTTATAAATTTACCAATAAATTCTTGTTACTCAATTACTTAAGTGCAAGACTATCCTATCTATGCATGCAATATACACAAATTAAATGCAATGCTGAAAATAAAGAGTGAAGGGAAGAGAGAAGACAAACACAGTTTTACGAGGTTCAGCCGACTTGGCCTACGTCCTCGCCTTGAGCAACTACTTAAGGATTCACTAAAACCCTGCTCCTTAAAGTGGGACGGAGCTTCCCATACAATCCGCTGCTTAAAAGAGGCACAGCTTCCTCCCACTCCGCTACTTACAAGAGATACAGCTCTCCTCACACACCGGTTCACACCCCGAACTGTGTATACAATAAAATTTGGAAAATACACTCAAAACAATGCTTCTAACAAAAGCTTGTGAGTACAATTCAAATTCCTAGCACATTAATATATGATATAACTTGAAGCTCATTAATGTATGAAAAACAATACAATAGTTTGATGTATGATATGTATTAACACATAAATTCGTATTTAATCAAAACTCCCAAGTAAAAATATATTTGAAATGCCTTGGAGTTAACTAGGGTTCTTGGTTCACTTTGTAGAAGATAAAGTATGTTTGAAGTGAACTCGTTAACAAAATCTTTGTCTTGAATACAAACTCAATCAAAATCACAAAGCTTTATTTCATGTATTCAATCACAAACTGAGAATATTAATTTTCAGAAAATGTCCCTCAATTAAATGTATAGTTGTAAGTACCAAGGATATTTAATCAAGTAGTAATATAACTAAAATATATATCCTTTAGAAAACACACACTTGAATCAAAAAATCAATCAAGCAAGTTAAATAAGCTTTCTCAAGTAATGATCTTCTCAAAAATATATTTTATATGAAAAGACACACTCAAGATCAAAACTTTACAATACTTAGTCAAGAACAAGCAATGAGATGAGATGAAAAGTCACAACGCTAATAACTTGAAAGATCAAACCTCAATACTAGATTGAAGTTCAGTAGAGTAAACAAGTTCCAATTGAAAATCTGATTTGATTTGCCCAAGCTTGAAGATTTTAGATTGATGTATAGGCAATCGTATAACACTTTTCAATGATCTTGCAACAAGGTGTGTTCTTCTCTTTCTTGCGTGTCTAACTTGTGTTCTAGGGTTTAGATATTCATAATATATAGTATATTACCTTTAGGATTGATCTCAGCCATTGGATCAATAAGATAGCTCGCGAGTTTTTTTAATCAAAAACTGATTTTTAGGCTTTCCCGCGAGTTCAAGCCACCGAACTCGACTTCAGGCTCCTGAAGTGGCAACTTCGGGCGCCTGAGGTTCCAGGGTCAGGCGACCGAGGTACCTTTGCCAGGTTTTGTCTTTCCCATTTAATTTTTCAGGCTACTGAACTTAATCTTCAGGCTACCAAAGAAATTCTTCAGGCCCCTGAGGTTAACTTCAGGCTACCGAAGTCCCCTCCTTTTTTTTAATTAAAAAAAAAATGCTTTGCTCTTTTTCTTGGGCCTTTTATAAAACATATATTTCATGATTTTCCAAACATTTCTACGTCCATGAAGATTTCCTAATGATGTACATGAAATGCATGAATCCTAACAATCATTCTAAGTTATAAGCCTCAAATTAAATCATACGAAAATGTAAGTACATGAGATCTAAATACCCATTCCCAAAATATTCTTGAACTTTGCCGCATGCATCTTGATTCTCATACTCTTTGAGTTCCATGATGCTTTCTAAAATGTATAAGCTTTACTTTATGACGTCCATGACTCGTTATCTTTCCGTGCATGCTCAGTGTAAGTCATGTTCACAAACTCAATACACAGATCAAATATCAAGTGATTTGTCATTATCAAAATAGGATTGGACTTGTAGAGTTAACAAGCGGACTTTTGATCAAACTAGTGTGACATGTGTATTGAAATGGAATATGAGAATTTTTATACTACTTGTATGAATTATGGGAATTGGAGTTCTATTTTTGTTATACAGAAAATGTGGAAAACAGGTTCGATTTTATACCATGCTATGTACGTAAAAAGGGTAAACCGAGAGGGTGTGTGCCGGTTTATACCCGATGTGATTGTATGAGTTTGTGAAAATACTGGAATTGCACAGGTTATTATGTTTTCATTGTAAATCGTATATATGATAAATGGAACCACAACTTGCTACCAAAGGAGTTGAAAGATACTTCAGTAATGGAGTTGAAACATACTTTAGTGTAAAGGGGTTGAAAGATACTCCCGTTACTAATGGCTCGGTTCCGTTGCTAGTATAATACAATGCAACCACACATGTAAATCAGTGTGGGTACGGAGATAGTCGGCTTGCAGGAGTAATGGAAACACTGGTGAAATAATAGAACAGGGGAGGCAGTCGGACTGTATAATAGATACTTGACAATGCCTGCACCAACAAGGCATTGTTAGAGTTATTGGTGCACAACCCGTGCCACGGGGTAAATAGGCGTAGTATGTCATACCAAGCTGGTCGTCGTTCTAATATTCATATGCATGATTTAAAAGCTCATATGGGGAAAATTTATAGTATTTATGCCGATATATCTATTGCATTACTAAATTGGAAATGTTCATACTATGTATTCGTTTTAAATTGAAACACACGCATGTGGTCACACACTGATTGTAATATCTTCCACCTTACTGAGAAGTGTCTCACCCCATCATACAAACTTTGTTTTCTAGCCCTTCAGGACGTCAGTCCTAGTTGCTAGAGGAACAAGGAAGGTGGTTTTTGGTTTTAGTTTACGTAAGTGTTTTACTTGTGTAATAAACTTAGTTAGGGTACCTTTTTGGGAGATTGTAAGATTGGTTGTATATTAAGTGTGTATTTGAGGATACAGTTAGTAAACTCTGGTATATGTCTATTAGAAATCCCGATGAATGTTTATGTTTTTTCGCAACATTTACATTTCAGTTATGTACGAGTTACACCCGTATGTTCTTGTTTAGGGCGAGTTATTTTTGTATATTTGACAGGTACAGGTATTTTGTATGAGTGTTAACAATTTGGGTCCGTATAAAGGGTCGGGACATTACAGAAGACCTATTTCTATTAGGCACATTTTTTAGCCGATATTGATCAATTATATTATTAAGTAGTGCAAGCCTAGATAATCTTTGTGCAAAATTAGACCCAAAATTGTGTCTTATGAAGTAAAAAAACTACTAATGTCCCAAGCCACGTATTGGGTTCTTTAATTAGGGAGGCATGCATCCCTTCAATATATGATTTGGGAAGATACCTTGGAATGCCTACAATCCATAAGCACATTACAAAAGCATATGTATAATAAACATATCCTTCATTTAATGCATAAAAGATTAGATGAATTGAATATGGAATGCAAAATCATTTTATTTTGTTGTAAGATAGTGACATTAGCTAAATTGGTGACGTCTTAAATACAAAATTAATATTATGTTAATTATATTGATTGATCATCAAATTAAAATGGAGAAGTTTGCAAATCATCTGAAGATCAGGTTTCTCCATCTTGTTGACACCATCCCTTCCTCTTGCAAATCTTCCAAAGGTGTATATATAATCATGTTCTATAGAAAATCCTAAAGTGACGATAGCAGCAATAAGGGGGCCGATGAAGCCAGGTGCCAACCTTATTATTAGTAGATCCATACAAATCTAAATCCATAAAATTTTCCATTATGTAACTTTCAATGTCTGGTCACATTGACTCCATCGTGTGCGCCCCCTTCTCGTTCTTTACAATTAATGGAACCATTTGCAAGTCTAGTATAGATGTAGCTGCACTTAAACTCTAGCCACATTTATACTCAGTTCGTCGTGAAAATTGCGGTCGACATTGTACTTGTGCAAATTTGTCTAGCATCACGAAGAATGACACAAGCTGGTTTGCTCTTATGTTTGGATAACATTCAAAATAAATTGGCCCTTCCACAATGTTGATTCTAACATCCTGAGTAAGGTCATTGAATTCATGATGCCTAGCATCACGAAGACTAACACAAACTGGTTCGTTTAATCCTGCTCTTGTAAGAGGAAACAATCCTACTTGGACCATTCCAATATGAATTCAATCATATTTTGAACTTAGTGACTCAAGATCTTCAATGTCTAAAAGTCTTTTTTGTTGTTTTGCTTCATTTGTAGTTAAAAAGATTGATTTATTGATAACCTTGATAAAATATTCTTCATTATTTTCTATTGAACCTTTCTATTTGATAATTGGACTCTCTATTTTAGACATTTTCCAGATCTTGTTTGAATCTTGATTAGGTATATCTTTACCATTCCAATTTTCAAGTCTTCTTTCAATTTTTCCTAAAGAGATTTGTAATTCTTTTTTGTCTGATCTTTTGCTTGAAGATTCATTTTGTTGGTTATTACTTCTTTTAATAGTTTTTCGGTGTTCATGATACTTTGAACCAATTTATCCATCTTCTTTCTTAATTTTTCTAGTTTTGCAGGTTTTTCTTTCGACTAAAAGGGAACACCACCGAGACCGCCCTAAACGCTCTCTCAGCTTGGTGGGCTGACCAACGGATTTTCACTGACTTACCAACTCTTAGTGAAATCAAAATATGCAATTTTCAAAAAAATTTTGAAAGATTAATGAATAAAAATGGCTCTGATACCTCTCTTGCCTAGGCTACTATCTTAGATGCAAAAACAAAAAGTTTGAATAAAAAACAAGCAATCAATCAGGCATTTGAATAATATCCCATCATAACTTCGTTAAACCTGAGGTTTGCCTTGTGCCAGCACCGTGACTCGGCAGGTTACGGGTATCCGTTATGAAGTGACTTTGATAAAATTAAAGCAAATTTTTGATGCAGAAGATCATCCGATGGATGCAACTGCAGAGCATACTTATTCCATACAAGATGTTTGAACAAAAGAAATCTTTTATTAAAGCTTACTTGATTTACATTTAGACAAAAATCCTAAAGACGAATGAGAGAGAGAGAGGAGAGAATTTAGGTGGAGCTCAAGGCGTCTTAGATCCTCTCTAGAGAATCCCTGAATTGGTGCGAATATTTACAGAACATGAGACTCTTATTTATAGGTAAAGGGGCCCGGACTTCAAACGATTTGGAATCCGGGGTGAATTAGTGCGGGTACTCTTTGGGCCCCATCGAACACTAAATTCAACTTTGGATCCTTACAGGATAGGCGAGCGGACACAAAAGACAAAAGTAAAGATGACAGCACATGGACGGCTGTATTTGTGTGGGGAACCATCATCTTTACTTTTAAAAGAAGAAAAATACAACCTTGGCAAAAAGGTGGACAGGTGTAAAAAATTTACAGACTCTAAATTACAAGTTGGACCAAATGGTTGCCAGCTGCAAAACAACTTGAGTAACTTTTGAAGAAGGACAAGATGGCCTGTCGAGACTTGAGTAAATTTTATGAGTAACCTTGAAGAGATAGGGTGGCCTGTCAAATTCTTTTAAAGCGGTGGCCGCAGTTTCTGATTTTGAGAGCAAAGAAATTATTTCTTTTTATTTGCTTTTCCTTTTGCTGAGTTAAGTCTTGGATCATCTTGAATAAACTAATAGAAATATGAACCGATATCAAGATCAACGGTTCTATTTGAATTGTTGCTGTCGGCAGAATCTGACTCGTCAGATTCTTCGAGCTGTTTGATAAGTTTGATCAGGTGAGCCTTCATCTTATTGGATTTGGAAGACTTTGACTTTCTTGAATAGATTGAAATAGTGTCGTCTTCTTCAAAGACTTTCAGTCTTTCTTTTGATTTTAGTATTGAACCTTGAGAGCTTGCAGGTTGACAAACTTGTTGAACTAGCCAAGAACAGACTTGGCCATCTAGTAGGGTGAATTTTTCCCACCATTGAACTTTGAAGATTCTTCTCATAGTTTTTGAATATCACAGAGTACTTTCTTCTGGAGAGACGAAAATGTAGTCCCAACGGAAAATCCAAGTAATTCTGAAATTTGAAAAAAATTGTGGGAGTTTGAAAAAAGGTTGAGATTGATCCTAGGGAAGGATAAAATTCTTTTGAAATAACTCAAGATCATTTTGAATTATTTCAGGAAATATATCTTTTTCAGAACCAAAAATTTTAAACCACTTTAAAAACCAACTTGGAAAAGTTTTGCAAATCTTTGGATCGAAATGCATGAACCAAGAATGAGAATAATTTCGAAGGAAAAGGACAGTTGACCAAGGATCAATGTAATCCTTGAAGTCATACGTTTGAGGGATGAAATTTCCTTTGAATAGTTTAGAATTTCTTGGATGAGTTCCCCATTTAGAAGGAGATATGATTTTGAAAATTTTGAATTTTGAAAAATTAATTTTTGAAGAATCTTGCAAGTCGTAATTATGATCGATTACAACCGAGTTTGATTCAACAAGAATTAATTCATAAATTTTTTTTTCTTTAATGGGTCTGGAGTGTCAAAATGGCACCCAGAAAAGAAGTAATTTTTTATGACATCGAAGGGAGTGGAATCTTCCCATTCGAGTTCAATAGGGAAGAGATCTTCGAAGCCCTTTGAATAATAAACTTTTGTAACAGAAACCCTTTGGGTTTGGGCCTAATTTTCCATAACTTCTTTGAATGAAGGAGCTTGAATAGTTTGAGGCCTTAACAGCAGGTTAAACCTAATGTGAATAGGAATTTCCTTTTGAGTTTGATGGGCCTTTGAGCTTGATGGTTGGGCTTGAGGTTTTGAGTCTTGGGGTTTTGAATAAAGGTCTTTAGCCGTAATCCTTCGCATTTTGTCCTGTCAAAAAGTCTTTTGTTAAAAAATTTGGAATAGAGTTTGAGGTTCCTTTGATAAATTCTATTTGAAAATCAAAAACTGACAAAATCGCTTGCCATCTTGCAAATATTTGTTTTGAAACCAAATTCTTTATATCCTTTTCAATAATGTTCTTGGTGCTTGCACAATCAATTCTAAGTAGAAATTCCTTATTGAGTAAATCATCTTGAAATTTTTGAATGCATAACACAATAGATAAAATTTCCTTTTTAATGGTTGAATAGTTGACTTGAGGTTCTGACCAGGCTCCTGAATGAAACCTTACTAAGGTTTCTTTGGAATCAACCTTCTGTTTGAGAATGCCTCCAAATCCAACATCAAAGGCATCAGTTTCAACTATCATAAAGGCCTTAGGGTTGGGAAGACTAAGGCAAGGGAGAGTTTTAACAAGGGTTTTGACTTTGATGACTACTTGAGTACACTCGTCTGTCCAAATTGGAGGATTTTTTCTAAGTCTTTTGAATAATGGTTTGATTATAATCCTAATATTTGAAATAAAATCAGCAACATAATTGAGACATCCTAAAAATCTTTGTAGTTGATTTTTATTTCTAATCTCATTTGGAAATTTATTTGCGAACTCTAATGACCTTTGAATTGGGGTGATTTTATTTTGATAAATTTGATGACCAAGAAATCTAATATTGGTTTGAAATAATTTAATCTTTGGAAGAGAGACTACCAAAGCATTTCTTTTAACAATACTGTAAAAAGTGTTGAGATGTTTGAAATGTTTACTTATTGATTCAGAGTATACAAGGACATCGTCAATGTATACAATAGTGAATTTTGTATAATCATTGAAAATTTCATTCATAATATTTTGAAATTCTGAGGGTGCATTTTTTAAACCAAACGGCATTACGTTCCATTCATAGTGTCCGAATGGTACCATAAAAGCTGTTTTCATTTGTCTTCTTCTACAATTTGAATTTTCCAGAATCCTGATTTCATGTCAAACTTTGAGTATATTGAAGTCGTATTCAGCCTATTGAGTAAGTCTCTTTTATTAGGTATCGGATACCTAATCCATTGTAATGCTTTATTTAATGGTTTGTAGTTTATAACAAGCCTTGGAGTACCTCTTTCTATTTTAGCTTGATTTTGAACATAGAAGGCTGCATAACTCCAAGGAGATTTACTTTTCCGAATTAATTTTTTGTCAAGTAATTCTTGAATTTCTTTTTTACAATATTCAAGTAATTCTTTGTTCATTTGAATAGGCCTTGCTTTAGTGGGTATTTTGTCTTTTGTAAAGTCTTTGGTATAAGGTAATTTGACAGAATGTTTCTTCCTATTCCAAAAGGTATTTGGAAGATTTGAAGAAACTTCTTTTTCAAGTTTCTCTTTGAATAAACTAATTTGAGTTTTAATTTCTGGACTTTGAATTTGTTCTTCTATTCTTTTATGATGAATTTCTTTAGTTGAAGATTTTATATGTTTCTTTTTATTTTGAATAAGATCGACTCTACTAATGGCTAAATCCTTTAGCATGTTGACTTCTTTCTCTTGCATTTTATCAATGAATTCAAGTGAAATATTTTGTCCACCGATTGAAGTATGAATACCAATTTTATCAACTTTAAACAGATAAATCATCATAAAAAATGGGGTTCCTAATATGATTTCTTGTTGCATATTTTTGAGAAAGTACAAGAGTGGCATCAGAGCCATGTTTCTTCATTGATCTTTCAAAATTTTTTCGAAAATTGCATATTTTGATCTCACTAAGAGTTGGTAAGCCAGTTAAAATCCATTGGTTAGCCCGCCAAGCCGAGAGAGCGTTTAGGGTGGTCTCGGTGGTGTTCCCTTTTAGCCGAAAGAAAAACTTGCAAGACTAGAAAAATTAAGAAAGAAGATGGACAAATTGGTTCAAAGTATCATAAAAACCAGAAAACTATTAAAAGAAGTAAAAAACGAACAAAATGAATCTTCAAGCAAAAGATCAGACAAAAAAGAATTACAAATCTCTTTAGGAAAAATTGAAAGAAGACTTGCAAATTAGAATGGTAAAGATATACCTAATCAAGATTCAAACAAAATCTTGAAAATGTCTAAAACAGAGAGTCAAATTATCAAACAGAAAGGTTCAACAGAAAATAATGAAGAATATTTTATCAAGGTTATCAATAAATCAATCTCTTTAACTACAAATGAAGCAAGACAACAAAAAAGACTTTTAGATATTGAAGATCTTGAGTCACTAAGTTCAAAATATGATCGAATTCATATTGGAATGGTCCAAGTAAGATTATTTCCTTTTACAAGAGTAGGATTAAACAAACTAGTTTGTGTCATTCTTCGTGATGCTAGGCATCATGAATTCAATGATTCCTTACTCGGGATGTTAGAATCAAATATTGTAGAAGGGCCAATTTATATTCAATGTTATCCAAACATAAGAGCAAACCTTCAAGATAAATCATTATACAAACTTTTAACTCTTGATATTCAAACACCAGAGGTTATGATATGGATTCAAGGAGTTCAAATTTGGAAATGATTTACCGAGTTTATTACAAAGCTACAACTTCAACAATTCTTCCAAACTCTCTTCAAACTAGTGAGAAAGAAGAAACAATTATGTTTCAAGCAAACTTTAACAGACAGTCACTTATATCTCATCCCAATAAACTTCTAGGGCATGAGATTCAAGCTGGGGGAGATTGGGAATTCAATAACTTAAATAAAACTGATCATGAAATTATTCCAAATATTCAAAAAACAATTGCTACAAAGATCATCCAAGATGAAAGTGGAAATGTCAAAATTAATTTTCAATTATCATTAACAAGAAGTAAAAGTATTGGTCAATCTTCAAAATAATCAATTGACTTAAGAAGAAAAAGTATTTCAAGCCTTTATACATACACAGAACCAAATAAAAATCTCAAACTTAAAGGAGTTGATTTTGGTCTAGAAATCCCTCGGGGATATTATCAAGAAGTATCTGAAACAACCTCTCAAACAAAATCTTCAATTTTAACAGAAGATCAAAGAGAAATCTTAAAAAAAGAACATTAAAGAAAAAACCTTATAATGATTAACAAAGCTTTCGAACCAGATATGGAGAAAATTAGAAGAGATTACAAACATGAACTTAACAAAGAAAATAGAGATAAATTTTTTGAAGATTACAATGAAGAAGAAAGAGAAAAAATTAAAAATGCTTGGTTTAAAGAAATGCATAGATTAAAAAGAGATATTCCATTTTTCAACTTTGTCAAACAAAAACAATCATTAAACGTTATCACTAATAAAAAGAAAAATTGGAAATTGATAGATAACAATTATGTGTCAACAACTCATCCTCCTCAAAGTTCTTTCAAGATTCATTATAAAGGAGCAGAAGTTACTGCCTCACCTTATAAAGAAACAAAAGGAAATTCAGAAGTTGATCAATTAATTAGTCAAAATAATTGTACAAATCAAATGCTTAGAACAATGGCAGACTAATCAACAAGAATTGAAAATCATTTAGAATACCTTTCTAAAAAAAAAAAAAAATAGTACTTATGATTGGAGAAAAGCTCAAAAAACAAATGTTAAATCTTATAATCAGCAGTGAATTAGAAAGTTTTGAAGAAATCTCATCATCAGAAACAGAAAATGACTTGGTCAATGAAATTCAAACAAGTTCAAGTTTTGAAGGACAAAGTAGCTTTGAAAAATTATGACAAGAAGATATTGGATTCTGCACTTGCAATAAATGTTCTAAATCAATCAATGTAATTTCAAAAGAAAATGAGATCATTTTTTAAATGATTGAACACATCAATGATCCAGAAATTAAAAATAGATATTTGCATCAATTAAAAAAGAATTTAGAAAAAAATAAAACTCCAAAAATTGATAAAGGATTTGATATTAACGAAATTATTAATAGGTACAAGGATAAAGAATTCAAAACAAGTATTGATCCAAACATTCAAGACCTACAAAGAGAGATAAATCAAACCAAAGAAGAAATTAGGTTATTAAAAGAACAAAATGAAAAATTTAAGCATAATATGTATCAGTTACAATCAAGAGTTGATAAAATTGATATAAAAGGAAAATCAAAGATTGAAGAGATCATTGATCCATATAAAGAAGAATTTCAATATCAAATCAATCCAAAGGAAGAAATATTCCTTGGATTTTTATCAAGAATCAATATTCACAAATGGTATTCGGAAATAAAGATTGTAATCAATAAATCATTTGTTCTTGGAGCTCGTGCTCTCTTAGACACAGGAGCTGATATGAACTGTATACAAGAATGACTCATACCAACTTGCTAATACGAAAAAACAAAAATGCAATTATATAGTGCAACAAATTCAACTTTAAAAATCCAATACAAGATTTCAGACGTTCATGTGTGTAAATTAGATAAATTGAATATGAAATGCAAAATCATTTTATTTTGTTGTAGGAGAGTGACATTAGCTAAATTGGTGACGCCTTAAATACAAAATTAATGTTATGTTAATTATATTGATTGATCATCAATTTAAAATGGAGGAGTTTGCAAATCATTTGAAGATTAGGTTTCTCCACCTTATTGACACCATCCCTTCCTCTTACAAATCTTCCAAAGGTATATATATAATCATATTCTATAGAAAATCCCCTTTCAATTTGTTGAGTCATTTTATAAAATTAAGAGTAACAATTAATTAATTAACTAGAGATTAACTATCTACTACTGGAGTGCTTGTGCAGAAAATATAAGTGCAGAGTAGAGGAGTAAAGTGACGACAGCAGCAGCAAGGGGCCGATGAAGCCAGGTGCCAACCTTATTATTAGCAAATCCATACAAATCTAAGTCCATAAAATTTTCCATTATGTAACTTTCAATGTTTGGTCACATTGACTCCATCGTGTGCGCCTCCTTCTCGTTCATTACAATTAATGGAACCATTGGAAAGTCTAGTATAAATGTAGCTGCACTTAAACTTTGGCCACATTTATACTCAGTTCGTCATGAAAATTGCGGTCGACATTGTACTTGTGCAAATTTGTCTCATCAAGTGCAAACTCCATCGACAAAAATTATGGTTGACATGACGTACGAGGCACGTCATTCTGTAGTCACTTGTGAAAGGTGATTGCATAACCTATATGTTTTAGGAATATCAAAATTATTGTATGATTGATGCTAAAAAAATGTTTCTCTTTGTACAATTGAATCTCCTCCTATACTCCTACTCTTACTTTGAGGGATGTGTTTTACAAAAATTTCACCAATATACATGGCAAAAGAAGAACTTTGTGGGTCTAATGCAATTAGAACATCTGAATTATCTTTTATTGGTACATCGACACACACTAGACTTCTACAACTCCCTTGCAGTGGATATCTCAAAATCAATTCTAATTTGTAATCATTTTGATCGATACATAATTCTTCATATATTTTCCCTTTTAAACTTTCTAATTGTATCTTCTTTCTAATTCAAATCGTCTTCGTTGATTTAGTACTGTACTCAATACTGGTCAACCCATTTATAATTTTTCCATCAATATATAATAAAATCGTAATTTTGTTAATAGACAAACTTGATGTCATTCTAAAATTTCATTACCAAATCTAAGTCAGATTTCAATTGTCCGTAATAGATTCTTCTAATCGAAATCTTTAATTATTGATTACTATACTAATGATAAATATACTCCTACTATAATTTTCAAATTTAATGAGTTATAACTTTTTAACTGTAACACTCACTAGTATTTTTTCCAAAATAACCTAACCAACAGAAATAATACTCACTCTCACTAAAACTTAATTATACTCATTAATAATTAATTCGAATATCACTATTTAATTTATGCATTGTTCTAAATGACCGCTAATGATTATTAACTATATTTTACGTGAAAAAACTTAACCTTAAAATAATTAAACTAATTTAATTCTTATTTCTTAAAATCTCTTAATATTTAATCTAATCAAACATAAATATTGCTTATTAATACAATTTTCAAATTATAAACACTAAATAGCTATTGATAAAACTAAATTATAATAATTAATTACTAAGTGCCAAAATCACTAGTTTTACTTCTAATTTATCCAACTCACCTAATATTTAATTTAAACAAAAATAAATATTGCTCACTAATATTATTCTCAAACTAGAAATACTAAATAATGATCATTAAAACAAATTATAATCATTAATTACTCGGTCACAAAATCATAGCTAGTTTTACTTCTAATTTATCTAAATCACCTAATACTTAATCTAACCAAACACAAATATTGCTTACTATTACTATTATCAAATTATAAATACTAAATAACTGTCACTTAAACTAAATTATAATAAGCAATTGCTAAGTCACGAAGTAACTATATAATATACTACTAATAATATTAATTATATTTTATATAACTAAAGTAAACAATTTTAACTGTGTAATTTGAAAACAAATTAAGATATTTAAATTTTTAACTCAACTAGTGTAAATATTTTTTTTCTTAGAAAAAAATAATAACAACTAGATATTATTTCAATTTAACAAAATAAAAAGTATTTCTCACGTAACAACTAATTTTTCAACTGAATATATTTTACTAAATAACTAATTTAAGATCAAATTACTGCTATTCCAAATTTTAACTAAACTAATGTCTTTATTATTTTCTTACAAAAATAGACATTAACTGCAACTTAAATTTTTTTTTTATATAAAAATATTATTTTTAATAGAAAATGATTTTTAACAGAACAAACACCTCAATGAAAATTTTCAACGAATATTAACTTCTGCTAAAAAGAAATACCACAATAAAACATTTTCAACAAATATTAACTTATATTCAAAACAAATACCTCAACAAAAGAAATGTAAACAAATATCAACTTTTGTTTACTTCAAATCAATTTTCGTCCTAACAAATTTAAAAAAAAATCATTTTGAAATCATTTAAAATTATTGTTGTGGTCCGCCCCTTCTCCGGACCCCGTATACGCGGGAGCTTTGTGCACTGTGCGACCTTTTTTTTTTATTATATTTTTAAACGATAATATACAATCAAAGTTGAAACATATAATTTCACATATAATCAAATAATACAAAATTACAGTGCAATAATAAATATTATGATTAAATCACAATAATAACAAATAAATCTTATATAGCATACGTAAACCTGATATCAAAAAATACACTATAATTATAAAAAATACCTCCATAACAATCAAATCAATACAAGAAATCAAAACTCAAACCTTACAAAATTGGAGAGAATTTCAACTTCAAATTGAGAAAAGATAAGATGTTTTTGAATGACCTAATTTGAAGATAAATGGGCATTTTATACTGGTGATGTTTCTTTCATTTCAGTGAAAACGTTTGGTTTTACCTATCATGGTACAATTGTATTTATTTCATTTAAATATTATTATTTTTGTAAAAAAACTCATTCGACGTGGGGAAGCGCGTGGCGGTACCCCTCACAACCCCTAGCGGGTGGCGGCCCAGCTGTGCTGGACACCGCCTGCAAAGTGCAAAGCCCCTGCGTGTCCGAACCGAACCTTCACGTTCTCTAAAATATCTTTATTATTTTATTCCATTCCATTCTATATATTTTATTAGAGATTATATTCAGATATATAAATTTTTTTAAGCTGCAGTCTCTGATACTTGCCGAATCTCGCAAGTGGCTAGCTAGCTCCACTTGCTTTTCCTGAGCACTCTCCTGCTGAAAGCCGCCGAGACTGGCACAGCTGAACTGGAGATCTCGAATCTAGGGTTACGAATCTTCCAAGCTTTCAGATTGAGCTGTTCTAGAGAGAGAGAGGGAACGAGGGTTTCGCAGAGCGGGATAGAGGAGGAGGAGGTGGAGGATGAAGATACAGTGCAACGTGTGCGAGGCGGCAGAGGCGAACGTGGTGTGCTGCGCGGACGAGGCGGCGCTGTGTTGGGCGTGCGACGAGAAGGTGCACGCGGCCAACAAGCTGGCCAGCAAGCACCAGAGGGTTCCTCTCTCCACTTCGTCCTCGCAGATGCCTAAATGCGACATTTGTCAGGTTTCTCTCTTTCTTTTCTTACTTAATTTATCGTCTAAAATCTTTAATATTGTTTGATTGATGGGCCTGTGTATGTGTGTGAAACTGTTATACTTCCAACAAACCGAGGAGGGAAAATAGAAAAAGGAACGTTATTATGGTTTTTTGTGCCTTCCTGAAAATTTTGGTTTTCGGGGGGTGGGGGGCGCTACAGTTGAGCTACTTTTTGCGCGATGATTTTTCTCCACCGTGAATGGGTGGGTCCATCGTGTGACACAGTTGAATCTTAGCTGCTGTAGTACGGCACAAAAGTGCTACCAGAAATGTTCTCTGGAAGAACGTAAAGGGATGGGGGATTTTCCCCAACAAGAAGCCAGAAAATTTCCTTTTTTTTTTTCCCCTTATTGGGAGGTGTGGCTTCTCTGCAGTCTGTTTTGGTTCCATTTCAGCAAAAAAAGACAATGGAAAGGGAGGTATAATTTTGCTAGTCGGATCAAATGGAATTGAAAACCAAAACAGAAATAAAATGAACTAGCCATGTTAGGAAAAAAATATTTAGAAGGAGTTGTTTGCTGTGCAGCATCTTTCAACATTTCAGGAATGTGATGCCCATGATGTTTCATTCCCATATTTGTTTGACACTGAAATCTAACGTGGCAAGAATGTTAACTTTTCTGGGAATGAAGGATTTCGCAAAACGCAGGCATTTCTTTCCCACCTTCCCCTTGAATCCTATGTTCATAGGAATCCTCCTTCTAGGATTAAATTACCCTCACCATTTTGGCTGGTTGGATGTCAATGCCCCTGATAATATAATATTTTTGCACGCTGTTATTACATTTGAAATAATAACTTATAAAAATAAAATCAACATTATTATGTTATAAGAATATAATTTAATGGTTAGAATTTGGAAAATGTATTGCCCTCGATTATTTTGGTTAATTTGATTATTAAGTGCTTATTTTTTAACATTTATGATTGTTGAAAGTGAAAGTTTTAGGACATGGATTTAATTAGGTGCATGTTCTTACTTCTTAGTATGTTTTTGTGTTAAAAATGTAATTATGCTTTTTATATATTAGGACATGGATTTAGTTAGGCGCATGTTCTTAGTATGTTTTTGTGTTAAAAATGTAATTATAACAACAACAACAAAACCAAGCCTTAGTCCCACTAAGTGGGGTCGGCTATATGAATCTTTTTCCGCCAATTTATGCAATCATGGACCATTTCTTTTGATAGATTCAAGGATATTAAATTCTTACTCACTATCTCCTCTCAAGTTATTTTAGATCTACCCCTACCTCTTCTATTGCCCCCCATAGTAACTAAGTCACTCTTCCTCACAGGTGCACTATAAGGCCTACGTTGCAAGTGTCCATACCATCTGAGTCGTCCCTCCCTTATCTTATCTTTTATAGGAGTTACACCTAACTTACCACGAATATGTTCATTTCTTAATTTATCTTTCAATGTTATACCACTCATCCATTTAAGTATTCTCATCTCGACAACTTTTACATTTTGGATATTATGTTTCTTTCTCGCCCAACATTCCGATCCATATAGCATAGCTGGTCTTATAGCTGTCTTATAAAACTTTCCTTTCAATTTTAAGGGTATTCTACGATCACATAGCGCACTTGAAGCACTTCTCCATTTTAACCAACCTGCTTTAACTCTATGCATTACATCATCTTCAATTTCTCCTTCAGCTCGCATAATAGATCTAAGGTATTGAAATCTACAAGTGCTATTTATTTCTTCATCATCAAGTTTAATTTTATCTCCAATATTCTCCCTATCATTACTAAAATTACATTTCATATATTCTATTTTATTTCTACTTATCGTAAAGCCTCTAGATTCCAAAGCTTCTCTTCATAATTCTAACTCAGCCTATACTCCGTCCCTAGTTTCGTCAATTAATACAATATCATCTGCAAACAACATATACCATAGAACCTCCTTTTGAATACTCTTAGTCAATTGCTTCATCACTAAAGTAAAAAGATAATGACTCAAAGCAGATCCTTGATGTACACCTATGGTAATTGGAAATTCTCTAGTTTCTCCATGTATAGTCCTTACACTAGTCATTACTCCATCGTACATATCCTTAATGACATCGGTATACCTACAACATACACCATTTTTTTCTAAAACCCATCATAGAACTTCCCTAGGTATCTTATCATATGCTTTCTAAAGGTCAATAAATATCATATGCAAGTCCCTCATCTTTTCCCTAAACTTTTCCATTAATTTTCTTAAAAGAGAAATAGCTTCTGTGGTAGATCTCCCAGGCATAAAACCAAATTGATTTTCTAAGATCTTTGTTTCTAACCTTAATCTTTGTTAACTATCCTTTCCCATAGTTTCATCGTATGACTCATAAGTTTAATTCCTCGATAGTTATTACAATTTTGAATATCTCCTTTATTTTTGAATATAGGTATTAAAGTGCTTTTCCTCCATTCATCTGGCATTTTCTTAGTTTTTACATTTGTATTAAATAAATTAGTTAACCACGTAATTCCGTTATCACCCAAGCATTTCCAAACTTCAATTGGGATGTTATCTGGTCCCATAGCTTTCCCATTTTTCATCTTTTTTAATGCAAACTTAACTTCGTTAACTCTAATTTTGTGAACAAATCTTATATTTTTAGTCTTTTCTTCATTTGACAATTCTAAGTTTAAGCTTTTTATTTGGTTTTCGTTAAACAACTTACTAAAGTAACTTCGCCATCTTTCTTTAATATCTTTGTCCTTAACTAGACAATATCATCCTCACTTTTTATACATTTTACATTTCCTAAGTCTTTGCTCTTCCTTTCTCTAGCTTTAGAAAATTTAAATATATCTCTTTCCCCTTCTTTTGTACCTAATCTATCATACAAACTATTAAATGATCTATATTTAGCTTCACCAACGGCCCCTTTTGCATCTTTTCTTGCCTCCTTATATTTTTCAAAGTTATCTCTGTTTCTATATTTTTGCCACGTTTTATACCATATTCTTTTTGTCTTTATGATTTTTTGTACATCTTTATCCCACGACTAACTCTCTTTGCTTTTCGAGAATCTTCCCCTTGATTCACCTAAAATCTCTTTTGCTATCTTTTTAATAGAGCTAGCTAATCTATTCCAAAGAGTATTTGTATCTATCCCATCCTCTAAGGTTCAATCTCCATCTTTGATCATTCTATCTGTAAATTTTATAATATTTTCTCCTTTTAGGTTCCACCATCTAGTTCTTCTACACTGATTTATTTTATCATTTTTCTTCCATTTTTTAATACATATATCTAACACTAAGACTCTATGTTGTGTGGTTAGGCTTTCACCTGGAATAACTTTACAATCCTTGCATGATAAACGATCTACCCTCCTAGTTAAAAAAAAATCTATTTGACTTCTATTTTGTCCACTTTTAAGGGTTATTAAGTGTTCTTTTCTTTTCTTAAAGTAAGTATTCATTATACTAAAATCATATGACATAGCAAAGTATAAGATCATCTCCCCAGACTCATTTTTGTCTCCATATCCATATCCTCTATGTATCCTCTCATTTTATTTCTTCCAACGTGTTCATTCAAATCTCTTCCTATAAATATTTTCTCAGTACGTGGTATGCCTTGTATAATACTATCCATATCTTCCCAAAATTGTCTCTTAAGATTTTTTGCTAAGCCAACTCGAGGAGCATAAGCACTAATGGTATTTATTATCTCTTGTCCTAATACCATCTTGATTTTTATAATTCTATCCCTTACACTAGTTACATCCACAACGCTATCTTTTAAGTTTTTGTCTATATTAATGCCTACTCCACTCTTATGTTTTTCTTTTCCAGTGTACCAAAGTTTAAATCCTGATTTATCGATTTCTTTAGCTTTCTCCCCCACCCACTTAGTTTCTTAAAGGCAAATTATATTAATTCTTCTTCTAATCATTGTATCCACAATTTCCATGCTTTTACCCGTACGTGTCCCTATATTCCAAGTTGCTAATCTAATCCTAGTTTCCTGAACTAACGTCTTTACCTGCCCACGTCCAGAATGATGCAGGAACCCTCGCATATTTGACACTGTACCCGGGCGCCAACACGGCGAGTCGCTTCGGGGCAACGACCTAGCCCACTTTTCGCTACACCTGGGTGGTTCAAGTGCAACGCGTTACTCGTAGGGGACGCCCCTAGCAAATATTTGGTAAGGATTCATATCATAGTGATCTGACAAATTTTACGCTGGCTGTTAGCTACCTAACGCAACCCTCCTCCTTAACTCGGGCTTGGGACTGGTTGTGTGTGAAAAAATTAGGACATGAAGTGCATCATAGGCGCATGTTAAGGATATAATGGTCATATTCTTGAAATGCCTCCCATGATTCCCATGTTGAACCAAACACTAATGTGGACGTCTTGTTTAAATTCTTGGGAATATTACAACATGGACCAAACAAAAATATTTTTATGAGGTAGGCATCCCATTCCTAAGATTCCTGGAATTTCATGCCAAAAATATTTTTGATGCCGTGAAACAAAAGTTCCTAAAAGGTCTAGGATTCATAGGCCTTTTTCTTTTTTGTTTTTAATATATTATTTTGAAAGAAGCAAGGTCACAATCAAAATTGTGAGAATTGAGTGCATACTTTTACCATTGTACACTGGTGAATATAATACGGGGAAATAATAATGCTCAAGGAATGTGCAGCATAAATTATGAAATAACTACCAGATAAAAATGAAAAAAATTCAAGTTGTGATGCACAAGATCGATAATATGGCACATGTAAGGTGCCAGTCCACTTTCAGCACGTTATGTAATTGACAGTTTGACATGGAGCAAAATCGCATTAGACAAGGACAAATATCATGTTATGTTTGAATGACTCTTGAAGAGCTCTTTTTCACTTGTCCTTAGTTGGGGAGCTGAAGTTCCTGGGGAGCTGAAGGTCCTGTTTGATTCAAATAGTAGTTAAATCTATCTACAGGCAAAGGTTTTGTAAAAGTATCAGCTCTTTGATTGGGAGAAGAGATACAGTGTGAGCAAAATACCAATGCTACTGCTGGAGAACCACCAAAGGAGAACTTTATATGTTTGTATTGAAGCTAGTTTTTAAAATTTTGTTTTGGAAAAACTCTTGTTATTTTAGAAGTTTAGTTAATTTAGGTTTATTTTGTGTATTTTAAATACTTTGAGTTATTTTGTCTTTTCTTATTTTATTGGGTTTTATATGTATGTGTTAGCAGTAGTAGCGGGTATAAGTGTTCTACATTTAAGTTATTATACAGTTGATCATTTTGAAGTCAGAATTGCTGCAGTCAACACCCCCCCCCCCCCCCCCCCCCCCCGCGGCCGCGGGGGGGCACCCTCTTTCTCCTGCAGGTTCCTGCTTCTCTTCTTCTTCCTTCCTCTTTCCTCTCGCATCTCTATTCTGTTCTGCCTCTCATTCTGTCTTTCTCCTCCTCTTCTTCTTCTTCTTCAATTCTCTCCCTTTTGTGAGTTTCATTACTTGTCCTACATCAGCTACCTTTTCCAAACAAAGAAGAGTCTTCTTCTCTCAATTCTCTCTCTTACTTGCTCTACATTATCTACCTTTTCCAAACAGAAAAGAAAGAAAACCAAGGGGAGAATACCAAGGGAGCAAGTTGCAACTGAAAATCTGAGCTTCTTCTTCTTCTTCTTCTTCTTCAATTCTCTCTCTTTTCTGAGTTCCATTACTTTTGCTACATCAGCTAGTTTTTCCAAACAAAAAGAGAGAAAACCAAGGGAGCAAGCTGCAACAGAAAATCTGAGCTTTTCTGAGTTTCATTACTTGTCTGCATAAACTAGTACATCTGATTAACCACTTAAAAGTTGGACTGAGGTGCTGAGTTAGTTCCCTTGTAAAGAAATTAGGATCAGGTTTATGTGGATATAGGAGTGTGGACAGGCTTGTCACTCTTTCATCTTAGCGCTTTTTTTGTGAGTTTCATTACTTGTCCTACATCAGCTACCTTTTCCCAAAAAAAAAAAAAAAAAAAAAAAAAACACCTAGGGAGCAAGTTGCAACAAAAAATCTGAGCTTTATAGTTAATTGATGAATAAACTAGAACATCTGATTAACCACATAAAAGTTGGATTGAGGTGCTGAGTTAGTTCCCTTTCTTATGTAGAAATTAGGATCAGGATTATTAGGATATAGGAGCGTGGACAGGCTTGTCACTCTTTCATCTTAGTGCTATCTAAAAGAGATTGAGCAAAACAAGATTGTGTAAGGAAGTAATGACCAGAATGAACACTTACAAAGTAATGAATAGAGCTCATATCCATTACTGCAAATTCATTGCTCTAGTTCTGAATAAGATCATGAAGAAAAGCAGTGTCCTTGGTAATGAGCTCATAATCCACATTGCACATATATGAGTGTAATTTGCTTGACTAGCCAGCCTAATGCTTGCCACGATTTACCAACAGAACACTTTCAATGTCATTCAAGGAAATATAAGCGGAGGCATTAAGCAACTTACAAAAACAATGGCACGCAATCAGTAAACATTGAAACAGTGTAATTCATTGACCAACACCACCGTTAACAATGTGTGCCTAGCAAGGGAGGCAAGTAGGCTAAACACGTTTACAATACCTAGTTAGTTTTACAAGTTGATGAATTCTCACCTTCCCTTAAATAGATTTCTATGCAATTCTCATCCTAGCACTAGGAAACATCAATATGACCGAGGAGTCATACTCCCCCTTTTAGCCTAGGGAAAAATTATCTCTGAAAAATAACCCTACACTAGTATTTATATAATGGAAACTCATCCTAAATGTACAAGACAAGCGGTCATAGGCAAGCATAATGCCCTGAACAAGCTTGACTTGTGACACTCCCCCACTTATGTGGTCGATGTCCTCGTAGACTTTGATGCTAGGCACTCTTCAACTTTGTCCACGAACGGTTGCATGTCTTCCGCAGAAACCCAGCTGATTTCTTCGTTGCCCAGGCCTTTCCACTTCATGCCAAAGGTCATTTTTACTAGAAAACATTAATACCCAAGCAAACTGTGAATTGGTATAAACATTTTGAAACATAGTACATTTTCTTTTGGGAATGTCTAGCAATTCAAAGGTTTAATTCAACATTTTCGTTATGGCATATTTCATGGTAAAAGCAGTGCATTCACATTATAATTTTATTTTAAATCATTAGTAATCTACTCAGCCTTAGGAAATCTCTCTCATTTAGAAAAACCGTTATCATCCTTTTAGTATCTTACATGACACATATTTATGCGTCTATTTTAAGCATAACCATGATATACTGTATTTAGAGCACGTGTCTTTCCATGATCCCATTCTCTTTCTACTCCTTGAACTAGAATTTGTGCATTCTAGTAACATCGACTTTAAATAAATATTGCAGGGTCAGCCAAATTATGGATGAACCAAATTGAAGAGATGAACTAAAACAAGAAAACTGTGCTTCAAGGTCTTTTTTGGGACCATAGAGAGCATGATATAATTTACATGCATAACCAATTTGAGTGTCATCTTCCAAGATACACGCAGTGTTTTTGTGTGTGTGTGTCTGTATAATGTTGTTTTAAGTTGGAGATGGGGAAGAGAAGTATGGAATAGAGATGAAAGAGGAAAAAGTTAGTTGGCAGTTTCTTGGAGCATATGCATGGCTTCAGGTCTGCTCTCTTATGTATCAATAGTAAAAAGACATGACAGATAGACTTGCCCTCACTCACAACTACTAAAATAGCATATTCTCTTTTAACGCTCCCCTCTCAAGCTAGAGGTGTATAAATATCGAGCAGGCTTAAATAAAGCCTTTGTGGAAACATCGCCTAACCAATCTAGTGATTTCACAAATGAAGTCCTCACAACCTTCTTCAACACAGCATCCCTCACAATACAGCATCCCTCACAAAATGATTGTCAAATTGAATGTGCTTTGTCCTCTCATGCAGGGTAGCTAGCAATATAGAATCGTAGCTTGATTGTATGAAACATATATGGGTTTTGGTTGCCAAGAATTCCACCTCTTATGCAAAAGACTATGTTAACTGGCATCTGGTGTGGCTCCTAGTATTCTAGTCTCACTTAGCAAATCCAAGGTATATTTTCACTAAGATAGAATTAATCATTTCTTACATTGCACAATCTCAATACCAAGAAAATGGCGTAGGATATCCTAGTCCTTGATTTGAAATTTTTCTAAAGCCACCAGTTGATATCTACAATCCCACTTTGGTCATTGCTAGTGATGATGATATCACCCACATAAATTACTAGAAGTACCACATGTGTCTCCTTTTTGCAGGCAAAGACCTCTCTTTGCAGACAAAGACCAAATGGTGAGAATAGGATAAAATCAAATGTAGAGACTAACATATTAAATTTGTCGAACCAAGATCAAAGAGACTTAAGACCACGAATCAGCTTATGCATCCAACATACCTTATCATCCTCCCATGGAGGAGGTTGCTCCATGCATACCTCTTCTTGCAAATCTCCAAACAAGAAAAAGCAAACTTCCATGCAAAAAGGCATTTCACGTCCAACTAGTATAAGGGCCAATTAAAATAAATTGCCCATGAGATCAATGCACAAACATAATTTAGTTGAGCAATAGGAGAGAAGGTCTCAAAAAGATCAATACCATATGTTTGGATGTATCCCTCGACAATCAATGAGCCTTAAATCGTTCGATAGAGCCACCAGGAGTATATTTGATGGAGTATACCCAATGTCACTTATGTAACTCCTTGATCAACAAGTCCCATGCTCCTTGAGTAGTCAATGTATCCATTTCTACATTCATTGTATGCTTCTACCAAGGCATAGCAAGCACTCCAACATGTGAGGAATGCATAGAAATAAAGGGCATAAACAAGGCAAACGAATGCACTAGACTAGGAAGGGGAAGGAGCAATGGATGAGCAACTAGAGATTGTGGACCTTTTTGATGAGCTGTTGGAAAATCTAAGTTATGCTGTGAGGGATCACCAAGATTAGGAGTTGAACATTGTTGGGCAAGAGGCGGTTTGCACGTGGTAGTAATGTTTGTGCCTACTTTTTATTGTTTATAAATCTTCAATTGTTTCTCTGTGCTAGTAACTGATGGATTTGGAAGAGGAGCACAAATTTTCTGCAGAGGGACAGTGATAGGAACAAGAGGATCAATGCACAAGGTAGAACCTGAAATTGTTGATGGACTCAAAATGGATTCATCCAAGAACAGCCCAGCATTAGAGAAATAAGAAGTCCCCTCAACAAGGGTAAAATTTGTAGTAGAATTTCCTGCGAGTGTGGGGATCATAACATCTATATCCTTACTATGTTTGAGTACCCAACAAATGCATATCTAAGCAAGGAGATAATTTTTATTGATCAATGTGTGGAACATGAACAAAACATGTGCATCCAAGGATGCTAGACAGCAAAGAAAATGTATGTGTCTTGGTACATGAAAGAGAATGAAATTTTCCCATTTAGAACATTTAAGGACACCGTATTAAGCAAAAAACAGGCTAAGAAGAGCATTAGTGGAAAGGGTTTTAGGGCCATTTCTTCAAAAGAGTATAGACTGTGTTATGTCAAGTAAATGTCTATTTTTTATCACTCACTTGCTTCATTTTGCGGGGTATGTATACTTGATATTTGATGAATAATTCCTCTGGCCAAGCAAAAAAAAAAAACAGAAAGGAAAAAGATTGAAACTCATATTGAACAATTTCAAATGCATTATTGTACCAAAAATTTGGATAATAATGACAATTTGAGTTACTATTTCATGGTAAAATTGAGAAATACATCAAGAAATTCAAACTTATCTTTTAATAGATATATCCAGGTCAATAGGCAAAAAAAAAAAAAAAAAAAAAAAAAAATATATAAAGGATACAAAATATTGATGATTAAGTTAAATTCTTGTCTCTACATGGAAAAGATGTTTGCCTTCCTAAATTGACTTGTAGAAATCTCAAATGAGGAGTAGGCCTAAACATTGGAAAAACTTGTTGCAATTTTTGGAAAGATGGATGACTCGAATGAGCTTGCCATTGATCTATGGAAATGCTATGAATAGAAGTTAAAGAAGTTGTATGATAAGAATTGGATTTACCACTACCACAATTGAAATAGTACAAGCCATTCTTTTCTTGCGCTCCACTAATACTCTTCTTGGTATGGAGATTTGGATTAACACAATGAACAGAAAAACAATGTCATAGAACAATTATGAGATTTAGTTGGTTAATTAACTGATGATAGATTCAAGAAAAATATAGGCACATAGGACACATGAAGGAATAATAGAAGGAAACAAAAGCATATTGCCATAACGAGAAGCCGGTGCAACTAGACCATCAACAAGAATAACGCTTACAAGCAACAACGGATCCAAGGCCTACAGTAAGTGGGGGATGAGTCATTTGCACCCCATGCATGAGGCAATTCTTTGATATTTTTCTATTTGTTTTATAAGATTTCGTTTTTACAATTATTAATTCATAATCATAATCTATTGCATTATTAATTCACACAAAGTGTTGGAGTACTAATAGAAAAAAAGAAGCAAACTTTTCACTCTATTCTGAAAAAAAGATATACTATGTTGTTATGAATTGGAATAGCTTTATATTCAACTCATTTGTAATTCTATTGGAATCTCTCTCTTGGTATAAGTGACTAAACAATCATTTAGCGATTCATCCAACAATTTAGGGGTCAATATGAAAAAAAAATAACAAGTTAGGGTTCATCTCAAATTAGGACTTGTAATAAAACAACTCAAGGTTCTAAAATATTTTATGAAATTTTCAGAAAATATAGATGGAAATCTAGAAATCTAATTTTGTTTATTTGAATTGGGATCCAAATAAAAAAAACTAAAAATAATAATAATTAGCCCCCCAAGTCTTATTTATTTGGACATAGATCCATGTTGAGTGGGTGCGATCCCCAAAAACCATGCTGCTCTAAGCTTACGGCTTATATATATTTGTTAGAAGAAAATATGTTATTTTAGTAGTTTGGTTGTGTTAACGGGGAAATTTTGTCCATTAAGAACTTATTATTATTAGTATAAGAAGGTAGACTTGTAGCTGAATGTAGACCCTAGGAGACTGCTGCCCAATTTTTTCTCCTTTTCTCTCCTCCACCTCAAACATTACAATATGATATCAAAGTTGGTTATCAAGAGGTCTTGGGTTCTAGTTTTGTTGCCTACATTGAATGTAAGTTTGTTAAAAGATTATCATGTTCCCAATATGGGTATTATTCATTGTTTGTTTCTCTATCCCCATGTATTGAGGCTACACTAACGAGGGATTGTTAAGGTTTGATTTACATTGTTGGCCCACAACCTGATAGCTAAGCTTTTAAGTGAAGTGATAATCTAGCATGATAACATCTAGTTCCAGGTCATATGCAAAAAATCATTGAAGGACACAAAAGATTGAGGACCAACCAAATTCTTGACTTTGCATGGACCTCTAATATCTAAATGAATAAGCCTAATATCTAAATGAATAAAAGAAAATAATAATTTATTGAGGGACTCGACTTTAGACGGAAAAAATGTCCTAATATGCTTTCTCAATTGACGCGTAAAACAGTCAAAATGAGAACATACTTTGAACATATGAAGAATTGTAGTTTTTGAAGTGATGGACGACCCAACCGAGCATGTCATTGGTTAAACAATTGAGGGTTTGTGAACAACAGAAAGTAAGCATAGACATCATTGCCACTATGTAGAAGTCACTTTTGCTGCTGCTGTTTTGATTTCTAATTTTGGAGATTCAGCCCAGTGTGACTTGGATTCCCCATTGCTCGGAATGGTACTCGAACATGTGTTCAATAGTTCTTAGTTGCTTATCCTATTGCTCATTATGTTTTAGTTTTTCACCTTCCTAGTCCTTTGTATTCTTTTGGCTTGTCTATTTCCCTAGTTTATACCCCTTCCTCGTGTGTTGAAAAGCTTGCTAATCTTGGGTGAAAACATGCAATGGATGAAGAGATGGATGCCTTGACCACTTAAAAACACGAGACTTGGTGGATCTTCCTCTCATTATGGAGTTGTCATTGGGTCTACATCATCCAATATCTTCTTGATTGCTCTATTGAACATGTTAATTTTTGGTTGGTTGCCAAGGGATACACCTAAGCATATGTTATTGATTATTTTGAGACTTTCCCTCATGTTGCTTGACTAAGTTTGTGTGGATCTCACTAGCAATTAATTTTGATTAGCTCGTATACTAATTTGATATGAAGATGCCTTTTTGTATGGAGATTTGCAAGAAAAGGTATACATAGAGCAACCTCCTTGGTATGTTGCTTAGCAGGGATGGCCAAAGTAAGTAGGTTGCATAAGGCCGCTTATGGTCTTAAGCAGTCTCTCGAGTTTGGTTTGACAAATTTAGCGTTGTAGTCTCCCATTTGCTTCGAGCTACTTTGACTATTCGAATTTTGCCCGCAAAAAGGAAACAAGTATGGTGCCTCTAGTAGTTTATGTTGATGATATTATCATCACTAGTAGTGATTAGAGTGGAATTGCACATATTAAGCAGTAGGAATAGAGAATGCGACTGCATTATAAGGTTGTAATTGAAATAGATCAAGCAAGTTCGAATTGACATAACGTGAAACCTGTTAGTCCAAAAATGTTGTGGAAAACAACAAAAGTTGGCTTCAAGAAAAATCTCAAGTCACGGACTTGCGTACCTTGCGCTACTTTCTTGTTATTGAGATTATATGTAGGAAAAGGTTGAATCTATCTCAGTGAAAATATATGCTGGACTTGCTAAGTGAGTCTGGTTTATTGGGAGCTAAACTAGTTGATGACTTGATGCTCCTATGGAACCCAATGTGAAGTTGTCTCGGGATGTTTGACCAGACTTTGACGGCAAATGTTGATATAGGAAGTTGGTTGGCTAGTTGGTCGACTTGACTTTTACTGGACTTGACATATCTTTTGTAGTGGGGTTGGTGATCCGTTAATGAAAATCGCTAACAACTGCGTTTGAATCATACTCTGATGCAAATTGGGCTAGCTAAAGATTGAAGGTCTACCATTGGATATTGTACGTTTGTGGGAGGTAATCTTGTTACTTGGTGAAGCAAGAAACAAACCATTGAAGCAAAATGTCGAGCAATGGCTCATATTGTGAGTGAGCTTATGTTACCGAAGTTTCTTATGTCAGAGATGGGATTCTTGGTAATGAATCCAATAGATATGTTTTGTGATAATCAAACTACCTTTTGTATTGCTAGCAGTCCATTTTTCATGAGTGGAGAGAGCACATTGAAGTTCTCCCTCATTTTGATAGAGGATGTTGAGTTGAAGAAGATGGGGGGGACTCCCTTTGTGAAATCTATGGGTGGTGTTGTTTCTACAAATTCTTTATTTGAGGCCTTCTTATCTAATGGTTGTTACAAATAGGGGTTTGGTGATATTTATACACCTCTAGCTTGAGGAGGGGGAGTGTTAGAAGAGATTATGTTCTTGTAGTAGTAATGATTACAAATTTGGGAAATCAGCCATATTAAAACCACCTTCTAGGAGGAGGTATCAACTCGTGCAGATCTGGTATCCAACACCTCTACGAGGATGGTGACCCTAGAATGCATTTTGCTTGGTGTTTAATCATGTACAAGTTCTACGTATCAATTAATCAATCTCTAAGCTAACGTAGGGCCAAGGAACTGGTAGCTATGTTTTGTGGTACCAAGGCCAAGTTCCGGAGTATAGTTGTATGAGGTGTAGATATTAGGCCCCCCCTACACACTCAACTCATTCCACAAATGGTACCATGATAACTTTGAGATTTCAAACATTAACCAGGCATGGACTTTGATTCTTCATTTTTATTTTAGATTACCTCCCTTTAAATGTTGTTCCACCCTATGACCATCTAGCATCTCTGTTAGGAATATAGGGTTTCCCTCACCTCAAGAATCTCAAAAGGATGCTATTGCCCCACTTTTGGGTTTCATCATCAGATTAATTGATTAACATGTGCTGTCGTTGAATTCCAATTATGTAAAAGCAGGCAGGAGCATTTCCAATAAGCAAGCAATTTATATCAAGCAGTCAAATCTCTTATGCAAATCGAAAGTAATAGCTTACCTTAAAACATTCAAATATCAGAAAAAAACAAGAAAGGCAATAACAATTAAAATGGTAAGTCAAATATTATTCTAATTAAAGGAAACAAGTCAAAAATTTCTTAACTAACATATACAACAACAACAACAACACAACAAAACCAAGCCTTAAGTCCCACTAGGTGAGGTCGGCTATATGAATCTTTTTCCGCGAATTTATGCGATCATGGACCATTTCTTTTGACAGATTCAGGGATATTAAATCCTTATTCACTATCTCCTTCCAAGTTATTTTAGGTCTACCCCTACCCCTTCTATTGTCCCCCACAGTAACTAGCTCACTCTTCCTCACTAGCGCACTACGTGGCCTACGTTGCAAGTGTCCATACCATTTGAGTCGTCCCTCCCTTATCTTATCTTCTATAGGAGCTACACATAACTTACCGCAAATATGTTCATTCTTTAAAAAATCTTTCAATGTTATACTACTCATCCATATAAGTATTCTCATCTCGACAACTTTTACTTTTTGGATATTCTGTTTCTTCGTTGCCCAACATTTTTGATCCATATTGCATAGTTGGTCTTATACTTGTCCTATAAAGCTTCCCTTTAAGGGTATTCTATGATCACAGAGCATACTTGAATCACTTCTCCATTTTACCCAACCTACTTTAACTCTATGTATTACATCATCTTCAATTTCTCCTTTAGCTTGCATAATAGATCCAAGGTATCAAAATCTACAAGTGTTATTTATTTCTTCATCATCAAGTTTAACTTTGTCTCCAATATTCCTCCTACCATTACTAAAATTACATTTCATATACTGTTTTATTTCTACTTATCCTAAAGCCTCTATATTCCAAAACTTCTCTCCATAATTCTAACTTAGCCTCTACTCCGTCCCTAGTTTCATCAATTAATACAATATCATCTGCATACAACATGCACCATGGAACCTCCTTTTGAATACTCTTAGTCAGTTGGTCCATCACTAAAGCAAAAAGATAAGGACTCAAAGTAGATCCTTGATGTACATCTATGGTGATTGGAAATTCTCTAATTTCTCCATCTATAGTCCTTACACAAATCATTACAACATCGTACATATCTTTAATGACATCAGTATACTTACTACATACACCATTTTTTTCTAAAACCCACCATAGAACTTCCCTAGGTATCCTATCATATGCTTTCTCTAGGTCAATAAATATCATATGCAAGTCTCTCTTCTTTTCCCTAAACTTTTCCATTAATTTTCTTAAAAGATATATAGCTTCTGTGGTAGATCTCCTAGGCATAAAACCAAATTGATTTTCTGCGACCTTCGTTTCTAAGCTTAATCTTTGTTCAACGACCATTTCCCATAGTTTTGTTGTATGACTCATAAGTTTAATTCCACGATGGTTATTACAATTTTGAATCTCCTTTATTTTTGTATATAGGTATTAAAGTATTTTTTCTCTATTCATTAGAAATTTTCTTGGTTTTTATAATTGTATTAAATAAATTAGTTAACCATATAATTCCATTATCACCTAAGTATTTCCAAACTTCAATTGGGATGTTATCTGGTCCTACAGCTTTCCCATTTTTCATCTTTTTTAGTGCAAACTTAACTTTGTTAACTCTAATTCTGCGAAGAAATCTCATGTTTTTAGTCTTTTACTCATTTGACAATTCTAAGTTTAAGCCTTCTATTTGGTTTTCATTAAACAACTTACTAAAGTAACTTTGTCATCTTTCTTTAATGTCTTCGTCCTTAACCAAGACAATATCATCCTCACTTTTTATACATTTTACATTTCTTAAGTCTTTACTCTTCCTTTCTCTAGCTTTAGCAAGTTTCCTAACTAGTGAGAGACACATTTTTCTAAAGTGAGCGAGATAAGAAACAAAAAAATAAACCAAAATACACACTTTATGTACAAAAAGACACGTTTCTCTTGATTTTCAACCTTTTTCTGTTTTTGATCTTTTTGACAAATTTGTGAAACACTCATCTATGAAAAGCACTAAGGGAAACCTTAGAAAGTGTTAACTTATAAAATTTCCAATTTTTTTTTAAAAAAAATTTCGAAACCCTAATTTGAGAAAACGCATGAAAGGAAATCCTAAAACCATTGAAAACAACTTTAAAAGCTTCTTAAACCATGTAAAGCAAAGTTAGCGTTTTCCATTTTTTTTTTTTTTAACTCTTTTAACATTTTCAATTTTTTTTTTGACAATTTTATAGTAAATAAAATTATAAATGGAAATAACAACAACAACAACAATAATAATAACAATGATAAATTCCCAAAGATAATCAAATAAATAGCCCAAAGGTAATAAAAATATGTTTATTGAAATTTTAAAAGATTTTCTCTAGATTTTTATTGATTTTTAGATAATTTATAATTTGTTATTACGCAATATAAGTTTAAAAATAAAAGGAAAAATGAAATGGAGCATGCATATGCACGAGCATGCAAAAGGGGTATCCTCTTCTTCAACGCAGCTAGGGTTTTGGATCCTAACTGTCGCTGTTGTTGCTCATGTGTTCCAACTTGGTTGGGCCACTAGTTGCCACCACAATGATTGTTGTCATCTCTAGAAAACGCTTTTGCTGCTCCGCCTGTCTACCACCATGATTCACTATAGGGTCATGCCAGAGCAGTAATTGTGTAAAATTAAATCGTCTCCCTCTCACGCACCTATTGTGGAACCCTCCAGAGTTTGACACCGTCGCCAGAAAGAGAACGTTGGCCGAATCTGCTGCCATTGTGACCCACTATTGTCCACGACAATCTTTGCCTAAAAACAAACTCTCTCTCTCTCTCTCCTTTTTTCCTCTGTTTCTTTCTACCCTGCCTGTATGGAGGGAAGATTGGGTACCTTGTTGCCTAGCCTTGGCTCCACCTTTGCCGGAGAAGTTGTGGGGAAGTGGGAACTACAGCAGCAGCGACCTTGAGTTGAATCGCACAGATGGAGGAGGAGGAGGATGGTAAAAGAGATGTTTGTTTAAGTGGAGGGATTCTTGGCAATATCTTTTGTGGGGTTTGGCAGGAAGAAGGAAGGAATTGCATTATGGAATTGTGCTCTATTTGCAGTGTTTTGGGGATTGTGGAAGGAACTTATCTTGCGTTTATTTTTAGGGAAGAAGTTATCATATTTGTGGTGTGGGAAAAGGTTGCTTTTATGGCTTTTTTATGGTGTGTGGGCTATGAAAACTTCAAGGAAATGTGTTTTTCAGTTGTTCAACATGATTGGCATTGTCTTCTTAGGGTTTGCTGATTTTCTTTTACTGCCTTCTTATATTTTGTGTTTTTTTTCCCCCTGGGGGTTCTCATATTTCGGCAAGGAGATGTCTTCTCTCCTAATTGTACATTCTTTGTCTATGTAATGAATTTTTTTTTTTCTATCAAAAAAGAAGAAGAAAAAAAAGGAAAAAGAAAAAAAGGGATGTTTGTGTATGCTGGTCTTTCTCATAACTCTCACCCTCTACTATTATATCAACATACTAAGAATTGATTACAAAAAATAAAAAATAAAAAAAGAAAAAAAAAGATAGAAGAAGAGAAATAAGAAGTAGATGATGATGATGATGATGAGTATCAAGGTAATAGTGATGTTCATTAAGAGTATAGGGGATGAATCACACAATTACGGTATACTTGCAAACATCTAAATAACACATGCAAACGAAAGGACCTTGCCATACCTTCGCTTATACGGATTGATGATGATGAGTATCATGGTCATAGTGATGATCATGAAAAGTATAAGGGTTGAATCACACAATTATGGTAGATTTGCAAACATTTAAATAATTATGAGCATGAAAACAGAAGGAACTTGCCATACCTTTGCTTATAGGGATTTGCATGCTTACAACAATAATTTATTCATGAAGATCAATCGTGTTCATTGGATGAATGGATTATCAATTGTATTGAATCCCTTCTTTATAAGGGTTCTTCTCATTATATAGCAACGTTTGAGCTAATTACATGGTAGTTACATGGTAGCTAATTACATGGCAGTTACATGGTTGCAGCTAATTACATAGCAGTTACATGGCCGCAGCTAATTACATGGCAGTTAAAGCTATAATACAAGAATCATGCCATAAATAAACAGGCTAATTATGGCTTGATGTAATCTGATTGGCATCCCCCCACAAATTGATGCGGGTCGATCAAGAAGCATCAATTTGTCCATGAGAAACTAATGGCGCTGACGAGTCATGGCTTTCGTAAAGATGTCAGCAATCTGGAGGTCAGTGGAAATGTGAGGAAGAGAAATGACACGAGTGTCCATTGCTTCCCGAATAGAGTGACAATCCACCTCAATATGCTTCGTGCGCTCATGATAAACGAGATTGGCAGCAATCTGAATAGCACTAGTGTTATCAGCATGGAGAGGAGTGGGATCAGATTAAGAGAAACCTAGCTCAGCAAGAAGCCCATGAAGCCAACTAATCTCATAACAAGCAGCAGACATCGCACGGTATTTAGATTCAGTTGAAGATTTTGAAACACGAGCCTGCTTTTTACTCTTCCAAGAAATCAAAGAATCTCCAAGGAAGAGGCACCAACCCGTGATAGAACGGCGAGTATTAGGACAATTGGCCCAATTAGCATCACCATAAGCAACGAGATGAAGAGGAGAGCCAGCATAAAAGAACAATCCTTGGCTAGGGGCCCCGAAGATATCAAATGATACGACGAATGGTAGCTAAGTGTAAATGGCGTGGAGTCTGCATAAACTGGCTAACCTGTTGGACAAAAAAGGAAATATCAGGCCAAGTAATAGTCAAATAGTTCAAGCTACCCACCAGCTGGCGATACACAGTAGGATCAGAAAGGAGATCACCCTCCTCACGACGATACTTCGTGTTAACTTCTAGAGGAGTATCCACAGAAGAAGTATCCTGAAGACCTGCCAAAGTAATTAAATCCTGTGTATACTTATGTTGATTTAGGAAGATGCCCAAAGGAGCAGTGTGAACTTCCAATCCCAAGAAGTACGTAAGGGGACCAAGATCCTTCATATGAAAAGAGGCGTGAAGATGCTGCTAGAGACGATCAATCAAAGCAGAATCGGTCCTGGTGATAACAATATCATCAACATAAACTAGAAGAAGAACAACGAGCAGATGTCTTGCAAAGGAACAAAGAAGAGTCATATTGGCTTTGTTGAAAGGAAAATTGAAGCAAGGTAGTTCGAAACTTGTCAAACCATGCTTGGGGAGCTTGTTTCAGGCCATAGAGAGATCGCTTCAGCTTACATACATCCGAAGAAGAAGAGGAAAAACTAGGTGGGAGGGCTTTCCTCTTTGAGGTCACCATGAAGAAATGCGTTTTTGACGTCCATTTGATGAAGTGACCAGCCTTGTGAAGTAGCAGTAGAAATAATCATACGCACTGTAGTCATCTTGGCTACCGGAGCAAGTCTCCTCATAGTCCACCCCATACTCTTGCTTGTTGCCAAGGGCAACCAACCATGCCTTGTACCGGTCCAAAGTTCCATCAGAGCGGAGCTTGATCGAGTAAACCCATTTACAACTGATGGCCTTAATATTAGACGGGCAAGGAACCACGTCCCTTGTAAGATTCTTGGAGAGCCCTAAGTTCCTCATCCATCGCTTTCCGCCAACATTCATGCTTAACAGCCTCAGAAAAACATATAGGAATGGGAATAGAAGTTAAAGTAGCATTAAAACCATATTGATCAGGAGGGTGTGATACTCGTGCAGAGCGTTGAGGACTAGGTGCAGGAGCCATGTTAGGCTCAGGAGGCGCAAACGGCGTTGTATTAGATGCGGTGGAAGAGTCAA